>NC_057795.1:629811931-629828670 GCF_018294505.1 Triticum aestivum | reverse complement strand
CTCGTCTCCCTCCTCTGCTTCCTCCCCTCCTCGCCCCTGCACCCTCTGTAAACCCCCCTCCCCCTCTCTCTGCTAGCTAGGGTTCTTGGTTAATTTACTTAGATTTTAGTTAGGGCAGTAGGTTAATTAGGTTATCTATTTAGTTATGAATTTAGCTAGGTTTTAAAATAGGACAGAAATTTAGGGTTCAGCAATTGTAGTTAAAAGAAAAGGCAGCATTTAAGCAATTGTCCAAATCAACATCCCTTGTTAAAGCAAATTTAGGTAGGCTGAATTTATATGCAAATTTGAACTGGACATGTGATATGTGGATATGTCATGTTTTGCATATGTCATGTTTGGAATTTGAACATGTCATTTGGTAAATGATCCGAGTGGCCTATGTTACGCCGAAATGTTGATTCATTTCCGTTCCGGTGAATTTCACGCGCTCGATATGTCCATTTTTTAGCAAAGGTCATGCTGAAATTTGCCGTGAATTTTGGCATGATTTGTGCTAGGTAGTTGGCATATCGAGTGCTGGCACATAGATTTCTTTTTTGTGTCATTTCTCATTTTTTTTCATACTTTTAGAAATAAACGAGGACACTTAATCATAGGAAACATGTCGAACAACGAAGAAACTGGGCCTTCTGACCAAGATGCAGACGAGATGGATTATGAGGGTGAACAAGACTACCTCGACTATTTGACTGCTAAGCAAGGTTTGCAGGTCGGCCTCGATGATGGTACTGACGCTGACAACGACACCGACGGCGCCGACACTGATGGCGGCGCAGGCACCGATGGTGGTGCCGAGACCGGCGGGGAAGGTAACGGCGGGGAAGATACCGGTGGGGAAGGTACCGGCGCCGACGCCGCTACCAAAAAGAGGAAGCATAAGAAGCAGAGGCTACAAAAAACCTAACAAACTAGGGATTGGACGACTTGTGATCACAAAGATGGCACCTGGAAAGTTTGAGCCATTAGAGCCGGAAGAACCTCGCAAGTGCTATGGGAACCAAGTAGGATGCATCCTACGGGAATGTGCGAGCATCAACGACGATGACCTAAGGAGTAAAGAACATTTGACGCAGTTGCTCCTAACGAAGTTGCACAAGAGATTCAAGTTCCCCGACCGGGATGATAACATAGAACAACCGTGGGATGATCCGAAGATGAAAAAGATTAACAATCACGCCATGGGCATGTTCAGCAATGATTTGGCCTCCTGGAAAGGGAAGGTGAAATGAGCTATTGAGGCCGAGGAACCCCTGTCCAAGATTCTGGAGGAAAATCCGACACTTACGGAAGAGGAGTTTGAAAAGTTCAAGGACACTTGCGCTACCGAGGCAGCCAAGGCTAAGGCTGCGAAATTCAAGAGCCTTCAGCAAAGGAACACGGGGAAGCATCACCTCGGAAGCCGTGGCTACCTTGGTAAAAGGCCCATATGGGATAAGGAGGACGCGGAACATGAAGCCGCGGGTCTCCCAGACCCCTTCACGAAGTTCACCAACCCCTTGGAGCGTGACTTCATCAGGGCCCGCTACAAGTGGGACAAGGAGAAAAAGGTTTTTTACATGGACCAGATCACGAGGAAATTGATTAGACTACTGGAGAAGCATCACCAGCTTGCAGCCGAAAGCCCTACTTCTCCGATGAGGCCCAAATGGGACACCCCTCTCAACCGGGCCTTGAACGATTTTAGGGGACTCCCTTTGGGCCAGTGGCTGCAATATGGTCGTGTGCACGACGCTGGAGACGGCGCCACGTGGAAGGTGTTTTACAATGAGGGCCCGGAGGCCAAGAAGCAGAAAAAGAAGTTTAGTCATGCAGACATCGACGCGAAGGTGAAACTTGCGGTCGAGAAAAAAGCAGCCGAGGACGCGGAAAAAACAACCGAGGAGAAAAATGAGTTGCTACAGCAGGCAGTCAATGCAGCTATAATTGCCTGCAGAAATGATTTTGCTACTAACTTGGTTCCAGCTATCATCAACTGGACGAAGGAAAATCCAGACAAGACGGTACATGATTTCCTGATGCCCAGTTTCGTCGGGAGCAACTCCATGAACAACAACAACACCGCACCATCACTTGCTCACGCAACCGGGCCTCCTCTCACGGTCGCTCCCGCTCATAGCAGCCCGTCCTCAGTCTCTGGCGCGCTAGGTGGGCCTTCGTCTTTGGCTGAGCTCGACACCGTCACGGTAATTACATGTCGCACCAACATATATACATATAGAATATTCCATTTTCGTTGCCTTTCGGATGTTTTACGCCACAGACATATGTGTTTGCAGGGTGAAGAAACCCCGTGCACCATACTCTACTTGATAAAAGGCCAGAAGGTCGATGTGGGAAAGGGGGTGATATTGAACCCCTTGAAACCCACGTTCCACAACCAGCCTATCCCCGCTGGGAACTTCGGGGTTAGCTTGTCCAGTGTGAAATCAGGGCATGAGGCGTTGCCTCCTCCAGTACAGCATGTGGGAGAGGACGACGAGACCCCGCCGCGGATTGGAAGCTGCAAGGGTTGGGTGCTGCTATGGCCGAAGAATCTTATTCGTCTGGAGCCGGCCAAGAGAACACCAATAACACTAGTAGAAAACGGAGCTTTAAAACCGGTTTGTAAGGGCCTTTAGTGCCGGTTATGGAACCGGCACTAAAGCCCCCCCCCCCCTTCAGTACCGGTTCGGCACGAACCGGCGCTAAAGTGCCACCACGTGGCGTGAGCTCGCGCCCTAGTATGGGGGACCTTTAGTACCGGTTGGTGTTACCAACCGGTACTAAAGGTTTTTCTTTTTGAAAATTTTGGAAAAAAAATTTGATTTTTTTTTCGATTTTTAATTTTTCTGAATTATTTGATGATTTAGTCTCTAATCACCTCTCTTAACTGCTCAAATGTGGATCACTCATTCCAAATCATCTAACTTCCCGACCGGTCACCCATCCCTCTCACTACTCCAGCCCGAGCACGCTTAACTTTTGGGTTCTATTCTCCTTCGTTTCCGAGTCTGCACTTGTTGTTTTCCTGACAATAGTAAGATGTCAATCCTATTAACCCTCAGGAGTTTAGTTTGAGCATGAAGTCACACATTTCACCGTTTGAGTTTGAAACTATTATTCTAAAAAAACAGTAATTATTTAGTAACGCTAATATTTCTTGAATAAGTTTGACCATAGTTTGACCATAGTTTGACCAAAATTCAAAAAATTGAAATAATTATTTTGTAACACTAATATTCTTGAATAATTATGTAGTAACATTAATACTTCTTGAATAAGTAGTTTGACCAAATTTAACCAAATTTATTTAAAAAAACTGAAATTTGACCATATCTTTTTTTCCTTTTCGAATTTGAGGATTCTAAAAAGTTCCAAACAGGCCATAGGCCGTCTCCATCGGATGCGGATTTTCGTGCTGAATTTTTTGATATATTATACGTTTTTTTCGGACATCGTATGCAAAAGTTATAGCCGTTTTACATTTTCCATACACTTTTTTGCAAAACATGTCCAAATTTAAGTTTTCAAATTTTCCTAACTAGTAGATATAGTAATATAACTACTTCTCGAAGGATTTTATTTTTTGAAGTTTTTATCATTTTCTTTTGATTTTTTTCAAAACTGAAATGGTGATACACAAACCGGTACTAAAGGGGCTCGTGGGGACCCGGCCTAACGCCAGCCTGCCACTACCCCTTTAGTACCGGTTCGTGGCACGAACCGGTACTAAAGGCTCAACACGAACTGGCACTATTGATCACATTAGTGCCGGTTTTTTTACAAACCGGCACTAATGTGCTTCACATTTGACCCTTTTTCTACTAGTGTAACCACACATCAACAAGCATGTGCGGAGACCACCACCCCGCCTACGCAATTACCAGCTCCTGTAGTGCCGAGTGAGAGCGGCGGATGGTGTGATGAAGGGGGTGCAATAGTACTGGCTGATGTAATCGGTCCTATAGAACAGAGAATGGATGATGAGACAGAGGTCGACCCTATGGGTTTCCTCAATACAAACGCGTATGACTGTGACATAGATCTCATGAGTCAACCATATGATGAATCGGGCTATCAGCATGCTAATCAGGATATGGTTGATATGCCCGGGCAGGAAGGTCGTTGGAAGGATTGCAAAAAGTCTCTCTTCATGAATTCCTCACAGGACACGCCTGAAGATGTTGCCTCAACACAGGCTCAACTATCCGGGGGTCGTACAGTGCTTAGCCCGGGAACCCTGGGGCAGGGGTTAAGGAAGGGTCTGGAAGGTGTGCCCAAGAAAAAGGAGAGGAAGAGATCGGGGAAGATAACTGCCTCCAAACAAGCCAGAGCAAATAGCAGCCAGACGATGCATTCTGAAGAGCGTGTACCCGTGAAAGGTGCGGCCATGTTCCATCTCACGGGCGAGTCGATGCTACCGCCGAAACCGCTGGAGGCACTATCAGGGGATCTCAGGAGATTGCACGACCATGTGCTGTCGACTAAGAAAAGCCTACTAGCCTCAAATGATCCAGGATATTCGACATACGCGGCTCGTGTGCCTGAGGGGAAGTTCTACGTCGAGACACGGCCCGCGGAGGTGTTCTTCCTGCGGTTTTACCATATCTTTGAGATGTTTCTGACAAGGCGGCTCGATTTTACAATCGTCCGCCTTTTTGCGCTACATATGAGCTCCGTCATGAAGAGTGAAGAAGTCTCGCAAATCTGTGTGGCAGATCCGTACTACATGCACGAGTCTTTCTTGAGTCTCGGCGACTTTGAGCGTGAAACTGCTAGGGACTACCTCCAAAACTTCATGGTACAGAATATTGTCCTCGTGCCTTATCATCCAAAGTAAGTCAATTCGGGACAACCCTTTCGTACATTTCAATCATTCCTTCTCTCTCATATGGGGAATAATTTGAGGTGTCTTTTCCCTGAAGCAACGGGCGTGCCGTCCTTATCGTTCTTTACCCGCAAGTCTCCCACGCCGTGTATTTTGACCCTTCCAGAGACTACAAGAAAAAAGACTACACCCACATAATGAATATTCTAGATGATGCTCTCCAAGGCTTCAGCATTAGAGGTGGCCACATGCAGATCAGGAAACAAAGGAACAAGAAGATGGGTTTCGCGCATAAAACTAACTTCTCCTGCATCCATGTCCCAAAACCAACCAAGAAGGATGGATTCTACATCGTCCATCTCATGATTCAGTTCAACACGGATCACCAAAAGCTTCGCATGGGAAGCAGAAATGATGATCATATCCACAAGTGGCTAGAATCTCATGGAGAAGCGGATTATAAACTTAGATATGACTTCTTTCGCATCCAAAGGGACATTGCGACGATCATCATGAAAGAAGTCGTCGATGAGAAGGGGATGTTCCACCACGGCCCTATATCGCGAGCTGACGTCCGAACTCGCATAGGTATGCAACGTCTAGACCTCACGCCATTCAAGAAGCTAGGGTCCATCCTCGATGATATAGAAGGATGGAACTTCTAGTGATTTATGATGTCAATGATGATGATATGTGTCGGTTGAACTTGTATACTTTTTGTAGCGATGAAACTTTGTGATGTCCACGGTCCCTGCCGAACTTGCGTAACACTACTTTGTTAGTTTGCGGACGATGACCTGCGTACCTCTAGTTAATTAGTTTGCGTACTGTATGTTGCATCTAGTTGCTAACCTTTTCTTTTTCGGTGTTGCTCTAGTATATTTTGTTGCATATATATGATTGTACATCCTCTTCATGAACATGCATCTCTAATAGGTACCTAGTTTCTTGATGGCGAGATGGAAGTGCTATGTCGTGTACAAAGGGAAGGTTCCGGGGGTGTGCAATGAGTGGCCTGAGTGTCAGGCGCAAGTGAATGGGTTCTCGGGCGCCATCCATAAAGGCTTCAAAAGCAGACAAGAAGGATAAGCTAGTCACTTGAGGTTCACGCTAACGCGAGAGAGGACCCGTAACCGCCGCCTCATGTACTGCATAGTTCCGCTCTCACTCATAGTGATAGCTCTTCTCGCGTATACCTTTGTTTAGATGGATGACGTTGTAGTTGCAAGTATTCGAGACTTGCATGTATCGCTATTTTCGAGATGATGACAAGATACCACTTTGTGTTGGATAATGATTATGATGAGACTATTTGTATGTATATGCTATGATTACATTTGTGGTCTCGCGGGCATTTGTATGTGTATCATGATGACATTTGTATGTGTATCATGATGACATTTGTATGTGCTAAAGATTCTTCTATAAAGCCTGTTCAAATACAAAACAAATATGTGGAAAAATATATATTAAAATTAGCAGTAGCGAGTGGAGAAAAGTTAGCAGCAGCACAATAGTATCAGTAGCGCGCACAAGGGAAGCGCGCTATAGCTATTAGCAGTAGCGAGCTCCACAGAACAACACTGCTGCTACACTTCTATATCAGTAGCGCGGGTGCGCACGCGCTGCTGCTATGGTTTAGCTGTAGCGCCTTATTAAGAGTGCGGCCTTCCGCGCTACTGATAACCCTAAAACCCGCGCTGCTGCTAGGCTTTTCCCTAGTAGTGGTGGTTGGGTAAAATTGAATATTGATGCCTCATTCATATCAACTAATGATGCGGGCAGCGGCATTGTTTTGCATGATTTAGTTGGCAACGTCATTGTATATGCATGTATGCAATTATTCTTTTGCCATGATGCACTAGAGACAGAACTTCTGGCTATTAAGGCATGGATTTCTCTAAGAATAAACACATATCTTGATCTATCGTCACCTGCTCTCTGAATGAGGTATACAACTTCAAGCTTCAAGACAGTCTGATTCAACAGGTATAAGTAGTGGAGTCCAAACCAGCGCTAATTTCATGACCCTCTTTGTATGCCAATGAGATTGCAGAATTTTTAACCAAGATCTCCTAGCTCGCCATGCATCGCCTAATAGCTTATGTGCGCAGGTGCTTCAAGAAAAAATACTATCCAAATGGCCAGCTAAAAGACACGGTTTTTGCGGGAAATCTGTCTTCTACGTGGCAGGCTATCTCTTATGAGCTAGAGGTTCTGAAGAAGGTTATCGTTTGGCGAGTTGGGAATCAAAAAAGCATTCATATATGGAGGGATAAATGGATCCCACTACCACCGACCCGCATGCTTGTATCCGCGAAAGGGCGTTGTTGCCTCAAGTGGGTAGTGGAGCTGCTGGATGTCAATGGCGCATGGCGGATGGACTTACTTTGACAACACTTCCTCCCTTGTGATATAGAAGAAATTCTTAAAATCAAGGCGTCCCCTCCACGTGCAGAAGAATTCATTGCTAGGGCGCTGGAGAAGAATGGCATCTTTTCTGTGAGAAGTGCATACTGATCGGCACTCAACAAACTTCAATAGCCTTCCATAGGCGCCGCGAGCAGGGCACCGGACGGTCTACGAGCCATCTGGGCGTCGTTATGGAGGTGCATTGCTCCACCTATGGTATGTACCTTTGTGTGGAGATTGGTCACTGATCCTTTGCCCACTGGGGTTATAAAACACTCCAGAAACAAGGAAGTCACTAATGTATGCCCAATTTGTGGTACCGAGCCGGAATGCTCCTTCCACGCCTTATGCAAATGCCCTCATGGTAAGTCCTTATGGCGAGCTATGTCGGAAGTTTGGAGATTACGAAGACTTGATCTTATGAAAAATATAGGCCCTGAGTGGCTTTTCATATACTCATGTGATCTTGCCGAGGTGGACCGCATTATGTTGTACATGACGTTGTGGCATATTTGGCACTGCCGAAATGAGATTGTCCATGGCGAGACTCCTCCGTGCATTGAAGCATCACAAAGATTTCTTATCAGTTATCTGGACTCTATTCTTGGTATTGTCGAAGGGCCTCTATTCTTGATATTGCCCAACACTCGGAGAAGGATGTGGTGAAAGGAAAAGGAGTGATATCTTCTTAAGGTAAAACAAGAAGTCCCTTGCGTGGCATCACAACGGGTAATCAGAAACCAGAAATTAGATGGAAAACTCCTGATAGTGGTTGGGTAAAATTGAATACTGATGCCTCATTCATATCAACTAATGATGCGGGCAGCGGCATTGTTTTGCGTGATTTAGTTGGCAACATCATTGCATATGCATGTATGCAATTATTCTTTTGCCATGATGCACTAGAGACAGAACTTCTGGCTATTAAAGCATGGATTTCTCTAAGAATAAACACATATCTTGATCTATCGTCGCCTGATCTCTGAATGAGGTATACAACTTCAAGCTTTAAGACAGTCTGATTCAACAGCTATAAGTAGTGGAGTCCAAACCAGCGCTAATTTCATGACCCTCTTTGTATGCCAATGAGATTGCAGAATTTTTAACCAAGATCTCCTAGCTCGCCAGGCATCGCCTAATAGCTTATGTGCGCAGGTGCTTCAGGAAAAAATACTATCCAAATGGCCAGCTAAAAGACACGGTTTTCACAGGAAATTCGTCTTCTACGTGGCAGGCTATCTCTTATGAGCTAGAGCTTCTGAAGAAGGTTATCGTTTGGCGAGTTGGGAATGGAAAAAGCATTCATATATGGAGGGATAGATCGATCCCACTACCACCGTCCCGCATGCTTGTATCCGCGAAAGGGCGTTGTCGCCTCAAGTGGGTAGTGGAGCTGCTGGATGTGAATGGCGCATGGCGGATGGACTTACTTTGACAACACTTCCTCCCTTGTGATATAGAAGAAATTCTTAAAATCAAGGCGTCCCCTCGACGTGCGGAAGAATTCATTGCTATGGCACTGGAGAAGAATGACATCTTTTCTGTGAGAAGTGCATACCGATCGGCACTCAACGAACTTCAATAGCCTTCCATAGGCGCCGCGAGCAGGGCACCGGACGGTCTACGAGCCATCTGGGCATCGTTATGGAGGTGCATTGCTCCAGCTAGGGTATGTACCTTTGTGTGGAGATTGGTCACTGATCCTTTGCCCATTGGGGTTATAAAACACTCCAAAAACAAGGAAGTCACTAATGTATGCCCAATTTGTGGTGCCGAGCCGGAATGCTCCTTCGACGCCTTATGCAAATGCCCTCATGGTAAGTCCTTATGGCGAGCTATGTCGGAAATTTGGAGATTGCGAAGACTTGATCTTATGAAAAATATAGGCCCTTAGTGGCTTTTCATATACTCATGTGATCTTGCCGAGGCGGGCCGCATTATGTTGTACATGACGTTGTGGCATATTTGGCACTGCCTAAATGAGATTGTCCACGGCGAGACTCCTCCGTGCATTGAAGCATCACAAAGATTTCTTATCGGTTATCTGGACTCTATTCTTGGTATTGTCGAAGGGCCTCTATTCTTGGTATTACCCAACACTCAGAGAAGGATGTGGTGAAAGGAAAAGGAGTGATATCTTCTTAAGGTAAAACAAGAAGTCCCTTGCCTGGCATCTCAATGGGTAATCAGAAACCAGAAATTAGATGGCAAACTCCTGATAGTGGTTGGGTAAAATTGAATACTGATGCCTCATTCATATCAACTAATGGTGCGGGCAGCGGCATTGTTTTGCGTGATTTAGTTGGCAACATCATTGCATATGCATGTATGCAATTATTCTTTTGCCATGATGCACTAGAGACAGAACTTCTGGCTATTAAAGCATGGATTTATCTAAGAATAAACACATATCTTGATCTATCGTCGCCTGCTCTCTGAATGAGGTATACAACTTCAAGCTTTAAGACAGTCTGATTCAACAGCTATAAGTAGTGGAGTCCAAACCAGCGCTAATTTCATGACCTCTTTGTATGCCAATGAGATTGCCGAATTTTTAACCAAGATCTCCTAGCTCGCCAGACATCGCCTAATAGCTTATGTGCGCAGGTGCTTCAGGAAAAAATACTATCCAAATGGCCAGCTAAAAGACACGGTTTTCACGAGAAATCCGTCTTCTACGTGGCAGGCTATCTCTTATGAGCTAGAGCTTCTGAAGAAGGTTATTGTTTGGCGAGTTGGTAATGGAAAAAGCATTCATATATGGAGGGATAGATGGATCCCACTACCACCGTCCCGCATGCTTGTATCCGCGAAAGGGCGTTGTCGCCTCAAGTGGGTAGTGGAGCTGCTGGATGTGAATGGCGCATGGCGGATGGACTTACTTTGACAACACTTCCTGCCTTGTGATATAGAAGAAATTCTTAAAGTCAAGGCGTCCCCTCGACGTGCGGAAGAATTCATTGCTATGGCGCTGGAGAAGAATGACATATTTTCTGTGAGAAGTGCGTATCGATCGGCACTCAACGAACTTCATTGGCCTTCCATAGGCGCCGCGAGCAGGGCACCGGACGGTCTACGAGCCATCTGGGCATCGTTATGGAGGTGCATTGCTCCAGCTAGGGTATGTACCTTTGTGTGGAGATTGGTCACTGATCCTTTGCCCACTGGGGTTATAAAACACTCCAAAAACAAGGAAGTCACTAATGTATGCCCAATTTGTGGTACCGAGCCGGAATGCTCCTTCGACGCCTTATGCAAATGCCCTCATGGTAAGTCCTTATGGCGAGCTATGTCAGAAGTTTGGAGATTGCGAAGACTTGATCTTATGAAAAATATAGGCCCTTAGTGGCTTTTCATATACTCATGTGATCTTGCCGAGGCGGACCGCATTATGTTGTACATGACGTTGTGGCATATTTGGCACTGCCGAAATGAGATTGTCCACGGCGAGACTCCTCCGTGCATTGAAGCATCACAAAGATTTCTTATCAGTTATCTGGACTCTATTCTTGGTATTGTCGAAGGGCCTCTATTCTTGGTATTGCCCAACACTCGGAGAAGGATGTGGTGAAAGGAAAAGGAGTGATATCTTCTTAAGGTAAAACAAGAAGTCCCTTTCCTGGCATATCAATGGGTAATCAGAAACCAGAAATTAGATGGCAAACTCCTGATAGTGGTTGGGTAAAATTGAATACTGATGCCTCATTCATATCAACTAATGGTGCGGGCAGCGGCATTGTTTTGCGTGATTTAGTTGGCAACATCATTGCATATGCATGTATGCAATTATTCTTTTGCCATGATGCACTAGAGACAGAACTTCTGGCTATTAAAGCATGGATTTGTCTAAGAATAAACACATATCTTGATCTATCGTCGCCTGCTCTCTGAATGAGGTATACAACTTCAAGCTTTAAGACCGTCTGATTCAACAGCTATAAGTAGTGGAGTCCAAACCAGCGCTAATTTCATGACCTCTTTGTATGCCAATGAGATTGCAGAATTTTTAACCAAGATCTCCAAGCTCGCCAGACATCGCCTAATAGCTTATGTGCGCAGGTGTTTCAGGAAAAAATACTATCCAAATGGCCAGCTAAAAGACACGGTTTTCACGAGAAATCCGTCTTCTACGTGGCAGGCTATCTCTTATGAGCTAGAGCTTCTGAAGAAGGTTATCGTTTGGCGAGTTGGTAATGGAAAAAGCATTCATATATGGAGGGATAGATGGATCCCACTACCACCGTCCCGCATGCTTGTATCCGCGAAAGGGCGTTGTCGCCTCAAGTGGGTAGTGGAGCTGCTGGATGTGAATGGCGCATGGCGGATGGACTTACTTTGACAACACTTCCTCGCTTGTGATATAGAAGAAATTCTTAAAGTCAAGGCGTCCCCTCGATGTGCGGAAGAATTCATTTCTATGGCGTTGGAGAAGAATGACATCTTTTCTGTGAGAAGTGCGTACCGATCGGCACTCAACGAACTTCAATGGCCTTCCACAGGCGCCGCGAGCAGGGCACCGGACGGTCTATGAGCCATCTGGGCATCGTTATGGAGGTGCATTGCTCCAGCTAGGGTATGTACCTTTGTGTGGAGATTGGTCACTAATCCTTTGCCCACTGAGGTTATAAAACACTCCAGAAACAAGGAAGTCACTAATGTATGCCCAATTTGTGGTACCGAGCCGGAATGCTCCTTCGACGCCTTATGCAAATGCCCTCATGGTAAGTCCTTATGGCGAGCTATGTCAGAAGTTTGGAGATTGCGAAGACTTGATCTTATGAAAAATATAGGCCCTTAGTGGCTTTTCATATACTCATGTGATCTTGCCGAGGCGGACCGCATTATGTTGTACATGACGTTGTGGCATATTTGGCACTGCCGAAATGAGATTGTCCACGGCGAGACTCCTCCGTGCATTGAAGCATCACAAAGATTTCTTATCAGTTATCTGGACTCTATTCTTGGTATTGTCGAAGGGCCTCTATTCTTAGTATTGCCCAACACTCGGAGAAGGATGTGGTGAAAGGAAAAGGAGTGATATCTTCTTAAGGTAAAACAAGAAGTCCCTTGCCTGGCATATCAATGGGTAATCAGAAACCAGAAATTAGATGGCAAACTCCTGATAGTGGTAGGGTAAAATTGAATACTGATTCCTCATTCATATCAACTAATGATGCGGGCAGCAGCATTGTTTTGCGTGATTTAGTTGGCAACATCATTGCATATGCATGTATGTAATTATTCTTTTGCCATGATGCACTAGAGACAGAACTTCTGGCTATTAAAGCATGGATTTCTCTAAGAATAAACACATATCTTGATCTATCGTTTCCTGCTCTCTGAATGAGGTATACAACTTCAAGCTTTAAGACAGTCTGATTCAACAGCTATAAGTAGTGGAGTCCAAACCAACGCTAATTTCATGACCCTCTTTGTATGCCAATGAGATTGCAGAATTTTTAACCAAGATCTCCTAGCTCGCCAGGCATCGCCTAATAGCTTATGTGCGCAGGTGCTTTAGGAAAAAATTACTATCCAAATGGCCAGCTAAAAGACACGGTTTTCGCGGGAAATCCGTCTTCTATGTGGCAGGCTATCTCTTATGAGCTAGAGCTTCTGAAGAAGGTTATCATTTGGCGAGTTGGGAATGGAAAAAGCATTCATATATGGAGGGATAGAGCGATCCCACTACCACCGTCCCGCTTGCTTGTATCCGCGAAAGGGCGTTGTCGCCTCAAGTGGGTAGTGGAGCTGCTGGATGTGAATGGCGCATGGCGGATGGACTTACTTTGACAACACTTTCACCCTTGTGATATAGAAGAAATTCTTAAAATCAAGGCGTCCCCTCGACGTGCGGAAGAATTCATTGCTATGGCGCTTGAGAAGAATGATATCTTTTCTGTGAGAAGTGCATATCGATCGGCACTCAACGAACTTCAATAGCCTTCCATAGGCGCCGCGAGCAGGGCACCGGACGGTCTACGAGCCATCTGGGCGTCGTTATGGAGGTGCATTGCTCAACCTAAGGTATGTACCTTTGTGTGGAGATTGGTCACTGATCCTTTGCCCACTGGGGTTACAAAACACTCCATAAACAAGGAAGTCACTAATGTGTGCCCAATTTGTGGTACCGAGCCGGAATGCTCCTTCCACGCCTTATGCAAATGCCCTCATGGTAAGTCCTTATGGCGAGCTATGTCGGAAGTTTGGAGATTGCGAAGACTTGATCTTATGAAAAATATAGGCCCTGAGTGGCTTTTCATATAGTCATGTGATCTTGCCGAGGCGGACCGCATTATGTTGTTCATGACGTTGTGGCATATTTGGCACTGCCGAAATGAGATTGTCCACGGCGAGACTCCTCCGTGCATTGAAGCATCACAAAGATTTCTTATTAGTTATCTGGACTCTATTCTTGGTATTGTCGAAGGGCCTCTATTCTTGGTATTGCCCAACACTCGGAGAAGGATGTGGTGAAAGGAGAAGGAGTGATATCTTCTTAAGGTGAAACAAGAAGTCCCTTGCCTGGCATCTCAATGGGTAATCAGAAACCAGAAATTAGATGGAAAACTCCTAATAGTGGTTGGGTAAAATTGAATACTGATGCCTCATTCATATCAACTAATGATGCGGGCAGCGGCATTGTTTTGCGTGATTTAGTTGGCAACATCATTGTATATGCATGTATGTAATTATTCTTTTGCCATGATGCACTAGAGACAGAACTTCTGGCTATTAAAGCATGGATTTCTCTAAGAATAAACACATATCTTGATCTATCGTCGCCTGCTCTCTGAATGAGGTATACAACTTCAAGCTTTAAGACAGTCTGATTCAACAGCTATAAGTAGTGGAGTCCAAACCAGCGCTAATTTCATGACCCTCTTTGTATGCCAATGAGATTGCAAAATTTTTAACCAAGATCTCCTAGCTCGCCAGGCATCGCCTAATAGCTTATGTGCGCAGGTGCTTCAGGAAAAAATACTATCCAAATGGCCAGCTAAAAGACACGGTTTTCGCGGGAAATCCGTCTTCTACGTGGCAGGCTATCTCTTATGAGCTAGAGCTTCTGAAGAAGGTTATCGTTTGGCGAGTTGGGAATGGAAAAAGCATTCATATATGGAGGGATAGATCAATCCCACTACCACCGTCCCGCATGCTTGTATCCGCGAAAGGGCATTGTCGCCTCAAGTGGGAAGTGGAGCTGCTGGATGTGAATGGCGCATGGCGGATGGACTTACTTTGACAACACTTCCACCCTTGTGATATAGAAGAAATTCTTAAAATCAAGGCGTCCCCTCGACGTGCGGAAGAATTCAGTGCTAGGGCGCTGGAGAAGAATGACATCTTTTCTGTGAGAAGTGCATACCGATCGGCACTCAACGGACTTCAATAGCCTTCCATAGGCGCCGCGAGCAGGGCACCGGACGGTCTACGAGCCATCCGGGCGTCGTTATGGAGGTGCATTTCTCCACCTAAGGTATGTACCTTTGTGTGGAGATTGGTCACTGATCCTTTGCCCACTGGGGTTATAAAACACTCCAGAAACAAGGAAGTCACTAATGTGTGCCCAATTTGTGGTACCGAGCCGGAATGCTCCTTCCACGCCTTATGCAAATGCCCTCATGGTAAGTCCTTATAACGAGCTATGTCAGAAGTTTGGAGATTGCGAAGACTTGATCTTATGAAAAATATAGGACCTGAGTGGCTTTTCATATACTCATGTGATCTTGCCGAGGCGGACCGCATTATGCTGTACATGACGTTGTGGCATATTTGGCACTGCCGAAATGAGATTGTCCACGGCGAGACTCCTCCGTGCATTGAAGCATCACAAATATTTCTTATTAGTTATCAGGACTCTATTATTGGTATTGTCGAAGGGCCTCTATTCTTGGTATTGCCCAACACTCGGAGAAGGATGTGGTGAAAGGAAAAGGAGTGATATCTTCTTAAGGTAAAACAAGAAGTCCCTTGCCTGGCATCTCAATGGGTAATCAGAAACCAGAAATTAGATGGCAAACTCCTGATAGTGGTTGGGTAAAATTGAATACTGATGCCTCATTCATATCAACTAATGATGCGGGCAGCGGCATTGTTTTGTGTGATTTAGTTGGCAACATCATTGTATATGCATGTATGCAATTATTCTTTTGCCATGATGCACTAGAGACAGAACTTCTGGCTATTAAGGCATGGATTTCTCTAAGAATAAACACATATCTTGATCTACCGTCGCCTGCTCTCTGAATGAGGTATACAACTTCAAGCTTTAAGACAGTCTGATTCAACAGCTATAAGCAGTGGAGTCCAAACCAGCGCTAATTTCATGACCCTCTTTGTATGCCAATGAGATTGTAGAATTTTTAACCAAGATCTCCTAGCTCGCCAGGCATCGCCTAATAGCTTATGTGCTCAGGTGCTTCAGGAAAAAATACTATCCAAATGGCCAGCTAAAAGACACGGTTTTCGCGGGAAATCCGTCTTCTATGTGGCAGGCTATCTCTTATGAGCTAGAGCTTCTGAAGAAGGTTATCATTTGGCGAGTTGGGAATGGAAAAAGCATTCATATATGGAGGGATAGATGGATCCCACTACCACCGTCCGGCATGCTTGTATCCGCGAAAGGGCGTTGTCGCCTCAAGTGGGTGTGGAGCTGCTGGATGTGAATGGCGCATGCACTACAAAAAAAGACACATCCGTGACATTTTGGGCCGAACAAAAAAAATTCTATCATACATATGACACTTCTATGACGATAATTATGACAAAACTCGGTATCATCATAGATGTGGTGGGCTCCTACTTCTATGACAAAAAATCATGATAGAAAATGGGCTTTTTGTCCTGGGCGGGCCGGAGACGCAGCTGCATGACATTCTTTGGGCCGTCCATGACGGATAAAACCATGGTAGAAGCGAGGGGGAGGAAAATTTCGGGGAGTTGCCGGTTACGGTGGGAGGTCGGGGGCGGAGCGATGCGCTTTTCTCTCGTACGTACGTGCGTGTGCGCGAGGCATTGGCTCTAACTGAACCCGAGCGAGGCGTTGGGCTCTAACTGAACCCGAGCGATTTCACTACAGGCTACGCGTTACTGAACCCGAGCGATCGATCGATGGCTGTTAACTGAACCCGATGGAGCGATTCCTTCGCTACTGCTGCTAACTGAAGCTGGTCGATGCTGCCTCTGGGATGAACAGTGAGCGTTGCGGGGGGGTGTATGAACAGTGAGTGGTGGCGTTGCCTCTGGATGAACAGATAGGAACCCATGGTGTGGAGGGCTGGATGAACAGTAGACGATGGAGGGGTGGCCGTCGAGGGGTGGTTGAACAGGACCCCGTGGTGTGGAGGGCTGGATGAACAGTAGACGGTGGAGGGGTGCCCGTGGAGGGGTGGTTGAACAGTAGCCGGTGGAGTAGCACGTGGCGGAGGCTGGATGAACAGGAGCCCGTGGAGGCTGGAGGAGGTCGACAGTAGCCCGTGGAGGCTGGAGGAGGTCGACGGTGGAGATGAACAGT
>NC_057795.1:629744035-629811536 GCF_018294505.1 Triticum aestivum | reverse complement strand
AGCGCTCCAACACAAGTCCGTTTCGGCCATTTTGCGGTATGCCACACCCCTTCCAATGAACAGGACCCCCGTTTCGACCGTAGGAGGTCCGTTTCGTCCGTTTTGCGGTACGCCACACCCCTCTCGATCAATAGGACCCCCGTTTCGACCGTAGGAGGTCCGTTTCCTCCGTTTTGCGGTACGCCAGGCCCCTCCCGATCAACAGGACCCCGTTTCGAACGTGGCCGGTCGAACACAAGATTGTTTCCTCCGTTGTGCGGTACGCCAGGCCTCGTTTCCATCGCCTGTTCCGTCCAAGCCCTCCCGATGAACACGACCATGCATTCCGTTTCGACCCAGCCAGTTGGCTCCCCATGAACACGATGACGACGCTGTTTCTCCGTTCTAACCCAGCCATGTACGTATGCGCGAGTAGGCGTTCGAGACCGCGCCCGTATGTACACATACGTGGCCGTATTTTCTTTCTTGCACCCTGGCCGATGTACGTACGTGTACATGCTACGTGCGCGCCTCTACTACGACACGTGCGCGCCTCTACAATGACCAGTATGTACGTACACGTTCGCGACCAGAATGACAACGCTACATACGCTTCGACGAGGTGGGTCCCGACTGTCAGGCACTTCCTTGCGTGCGAAAATGTAGCTGGTAGGTCCCAGCAGTCAGAGGGGCGAATCGTTTTTTTTTGCCCGGACGCACTTCCTTGCATGCGAAGGTGTAGCTGGTGGGTCCCAGCAGTCAGGGGGGAAACATTTTTTTCGCAAAATACGGTGGCCCGTCCAGTGGATCCCCGCTGTCAGGTGGAGGCATAATTATTTTCCGCATAATAAGGAGGCACTTCCTTGTTGCGGCCGTGGACCCAGCTATCAGCCTCTCCACATACAGTCCACATCCAATGGAAATCGCTCCTTGACCACGTTGACCATGCCGCGCCGAGAGCACCAGGGCGGTGGACGACGGCGAGGCCTAGGAAGGAGACGACTGGGAGCCAGGGAATACGCGGCAGTGGAAGCCCGCGCCGAGAGGAGTACGAGGGTTCACTGGTTCGGCTGCGGTGTGAGGCTGCCGTCGCGGCAGGGCCTGGTCAACGGTGGGAATAGTAGCGGCGGTGAGGCCTCCACGGCAACACATCCGGCCACGGGAGGCAGGAGCATGCAGCACGACCAGCGCTGCTTTGGTTGGCTGGAGCAAGAAGACCAGAGGTTGAAGAAGCACTACGGCCGTTGGATGGACATCGTACGGTCACTAGAGCTAGAATCGTTTATATTGACTAAGTTGACAAAGCCCTCCGTCCCCGTCAACTTAGTAGGCCCACAAGTCAGCCTCCCACCAAGGTGGGTCCCAGCTAGCTGGGGGGGATATTCATTATTTTGTGCGTAATAAGGAGGCACTTCTAGTGGGTCCGAGCTGACAACATGGGGAACATTTTTTCGTGAAATACGGTGGCCCGTTGGGTGGGTCCCAGCAGTCAGGGGCAAACGTTTTTTTTTGCGAAATACTGGTGGCCCGTCCAGTGGGTCCCTGCTGTCAGGTGGAGGAATAATTATTTTCCGCGTAATAAGGAGGCACTTCCTTGCGGCTGCCGTGGACCCAGCTGTTAGCCTCTCCACGTACAGTATTCTTCCGATGGAAGTCGGTCGTTGACCACATTGACCACGCCGCACTGAGAGCACCACGGTGGTAGACGACGGCGAGGCCTAGGAAGGGAACGACACGGAGCCAGGGAATACTCGGCAGTTATTTCCCATGCGGAGGAGTACGAGGGTTTACTGGTTCGTCTGCCGTCGCCGGAGAATAACAGCATGTGTGGGACTAAGGGTGAGTAGAGGGATAGCTAGGCCAGCGATGGGAGTACGGTGGGGCGGTGAGGCCTGCGCAGCAGCACAGCCGGCCGCGGGGAGGAGGGAGCAGGCAGTCCCGCCGGCGCTTGTTTGAGCGGCTGGAGCAGGAAGAGAAAAGATTGAAGAAGCACGACAACCGTTGGATGGACATCCAACAGTATACAGGTCATCTGTGGAAAGCCTCAAATCTGTGGAAAACAGCATACAACCCATCTGCCATTATTTCAAATAGTTTACAGCCCATTTGCTAATTCTTACGGGTTTTTTGGAGCCCATATTCTTTTTGTTAGCATTAAAGCCCATATTGTGGCCACGGTTAAAAAATTATACGAATTTTTGCATATGTCGGTGCGGTCTGAACTGTTTTTAATCCCGAAATTTCGAGTCACATTCAGACTGATTTTAAAAATAAATGTATATCAATATAAAATCCAATAAATTGTTCACGCATAAAAATAAATGCAATTTAGAATCTCAAAATGAAAAAAAGATATTTGAAACTAATTGCAGGTATTATGTGTTTTAGAAATGTACAGCCTATTTCTTATTACTGATAGGCCATTTTCTCGGCCAGCCGAATGAAGCTCTCCTCGTCTAGCCCAACAGGCCTGATAAAGTGACTTACTTGACAAATCACAAAAAAACTAGGCTAGCCATTTTCAAAAAGAAAAAAAAACTACTGGGCTGGTCTGTGGTAAACATAAAAGAAAAGGTTGTCTAGACAGGCCAGAGTGTCCCGCACAGCCCAGTTGACACCCTGCTTCCGTCTCAAAAACATATTAGATAAATGCCACTCCAATTATGGCGATTCATAAAAATGCCACTGCAATTTCCAAACTTTGAAAAATGCCACTGCAATTTTTGCAAACTTTGAAAAACGCCACTGCAGTTTGCAAACTTTGAAAAACGCCACTCCAGACTTCAAAAAATGCCACTAGAAATGGCATGAAATGGCATTTTTCAAAGTTTGGAAATTGCAGTGGCATTTCTCGAAGGCATTTATCAAATTAACCCAAAACAAAAATAACTGGGCGAGCTGCTGGGTCCCTGGTGTCAGCCGCTCGTTGTGCAATTCTCTCGTTTATTGACTACGTTGACAATGGCATGGGACCCAGATGTCAGAAATCCACTAGGAGGAGCCATTTTTTTATTGGCTTGAAATAAGGAGGCACTTGCTTGTGTACTGCCATGACCTTGGCAGGTCCCTGCTGTCATCCTCTCCACGTACAATCATCTCCTGATTGTGTACGCGTCAACTTGCTAGGCCCACAAGTCAGCCTCTAAACCCATGGAGGACAAATACAACCCATTTAAAAAAATAATAGCCCATTCCATACGTTCAAATGGAAAGTTCAACATTCAAAGCAAAGTAACAGGTCTGATCCACATATAGAGTACTGAACTTCCACGTTGACAACCATCATAGCCAAGTTAACTATCTACTCCCACTAAACAGATCTAACTTACTCTTAGCTAACTAGACGATGCCGGCGGTACACGCTAAACGACGGCACCGGTGTCCTGCGCCTCGCCTCGTACTTGCCAGAGGTGCGATAGGGCGCGTTGCTCGCGCGCGTTGGCCCTTTCCATGCTGGCGTGGTCCACCGAAGCTTCGGCTTCCAAGTGGGAAACCCACTTGACGAGCTGGTAGTAAAAATTGGCGTCGCGAACACGTGCGTGCCCGACAGCCTCCAGGGCTATTTGCCGGGCACCGGCCTCCATGTAGTCGGCCCAGTTGCGGGCGCTCTGCTCGCGACTCAGAGCGTCAGTGCGCTGCTGCTCCATGTCCCACTGGCGGTGCAAAAATCGGTGTTACGCTGCTCCTCCGCCAGGCGGTCGCGCTCCAACAACTCCTGCTCCTCCGCCATGCGGTTGCGCTCCAACAACTCCTCGATATGCGCATTGTCATCTAAAGACAGATAGAATGCCTCCTCCCTCCGTCTGCCTTCCGGTGAAAACCCGAACACTAGTTCCGGCGGTGACCGCCTCCGGCATCGCCTACCGCAGACGGGTGGGGGCATGGCGCACGTGGCAAGCGACGTCGGGCTGGTGGGGTCTTATGAGGATATGGCGAGTTGGGTCACGGTGGCACTGGAGAATGCCGGGAAACAGTACTTATAGGAGGAAGGTAGCGCGATGGTCATCGGAATTCAATGCATAATGGCTTAGCGCGCCAGCTTGCCGTGGAAAACTAGGGAAACTGAAATTATGACTGTGTCGTCCCGTCCCGTCTGGTTCGCATGCCGGCATGGCGGTCAAACGAGTGCACACGAATCATCTCCCTCCTTGTCAATAATGATTTCACAGATTTAAAAAGCCCGCAACAATTAAAGCGTATCTTTTTCGCATCAGTTAGCTGCCTTAATTACGGCTGGCTGCATGCATGCACTCAGAATCGCTCGCAGGCAGTACGCGAAGCAGCATGCAACGAGTCGCAGCCGAGGGCACGCGTGCAGCCACTTAAATTGCTAGAATTAATTAGGCTTAAACTTCTGCATGCCATTAATTATTGCCATGCCTTGGTCTTGCTGCTTTGCTCACGGGACTAATACACCCGGACGGAGGGAGTACCTTGGTTGGTGAGAGGTTTGAATTAAGCCCTGCAAACCGGAAAGAAGGTACTAGTACGTGCGTGATCCGCTATTTATTCGTGTAGGATCAGTAGGTCGTTTCTTGAATTGAGCCCTGCAAACCGAAAAGGAGGTAGTACGTGCGTGATACGCTATTTATCCGTGTAGGATCGATATTGTAGCTTGTCAGTTTCTTCAGAGGTAGGCATTTTTATCCGTGTAGGATCGATAGTGTAGCTTGTTAGTTTCTTCAGAGGTAGGCATTTTTATTCATAAAACTGTCACTTTGCATCTTGCGTCGCAAATAAAACTGCCAGGTGCGCATTTTTAGGCTAGCTAGTGATCGGTCAGTAACTTGTAAACACTAAGAGAACAGAAATAAGTAACTGTTAATGCATCTCAATGATTCACAGATCATATACAAATATGTAGCTCCAAAAGCAAAGATCAGCCAGTTCGGATCTTGCGTCGCAACTAAAACTAACTAGTACGATTCCCATACATAAGATCAACATGTTAATGCATCTCAATGATTCACAGATCATATACAAATATGTAGCTCCAAAAGCAAAGATCTAGAAAAAACATATGTTCTTCCTACTAACATGGATGCATCTCTTGGCCAACATTCAGTACAGACTGAAAGACAATTTTGTTTGTGAAGTCTACAATTCCTCTTACAAACGTAAGTGCTTTCACCAATAGCTGGAACCATGAGAATGAACCACACATGATGGAGGAACATCCACTGCAATATGATTTGGTCTTCTCTCGATCACACTGCGAGACTATTTTGGGAATACAAACTTTAACTTAGGGAAAATGATGCCCATTGTATAATCAGACCAAAGCAATGAAGCACCAACTTTTGGCCATTGAATAGTACAGTACTACTTTTCTGCAGTCCATGAAGTGACTATCCAATCTTTGTGTCCATTTTCAAATGGCACTGCATGTAGTGACTATACTATTCTCTTGTGCAGTTCAACCAAAATTGCGGACACTTTGTTTGTTTTCCAAATAGCAACGGGCAGACATCTCTGTCTGCACAAATATCAAGAAGCTAGTAAACATATACCACACCATGTTCGCAGTGATGGAAGAGGTGAAATCGATACAACCGAAATTGAGCATCCAATCATTGAATCCTGTCCTGCACCTCCAATGTAGGTCCACCCTGCCAATAAATTCACATGCAAACCACTAGTATTACTATCTAATGACAGTACAAAAAGAGTAGCAAGATAGTAGCAAACCATGTACCTTTGTAATGAACAGCTCATAGTGCCACCAATTGGATATAAAGGTTTGGAAAAAAACATGCTCCTAATGTTGAACCAGTTGGACTTTTTGTGCAGCTCCACTAAAATCGAGCAACCCTGTTTGCATAGATATTGAAAGTGTGATTACTATAAAAGTGGCACTAGTTGAAGCATAGACTCACAAATATAAGCATTCCAATTTCTTAATGTGGAAAGGTAGCAAGACTGATTCTAACCACCTGTTTGAAGGAATAAATAAAGCAACAGCGGCTGATGTCAGGAAGGCATACATAGTTTTTTTCTGAGAAACTGAGCCATTCCTGACCTTTCCTCTTCTTTTAAGCAAATTTTGTGCAGTTCTACTAAAATAAAATGCCATCACCGCCTTGACAATTTAGTTACACTGTACAAAAGGAAATGACTTAACATTACATCATGATGTCGGGTATGTAGTAGACAGGCATTAGAGACAAACATACAGACCTCCTCCGATAACATAATGAACATTAATTTTAACAAAGGTGTGACTAGCTTTACCGAGATAATTTGAGTGAACTCTACACCCTCTGTTCCTTAATATAAGACGTCTTCGCGGTTCAATTTAAAGTACCCAAACATCTAGTATTTAGAAAAACAGGTAGTACTTTTCTTGAGCACATATCTGGGAAAGCTTGCCACACTTTATTTATGTCCATACGCTAATGCAACACCATTCGAATACTACAAATATACACTAATCCAGTGGCTAGTGCAACGGTAGAGTAGTTAGTTTATTACAGGGTACAGTACAATGGTTTTACTAAACAGATTTCAATAAACTCTTGCACTGGAAGGTTTCTATAAGAATTAACAATACAAAATGTAAAGGTAACAAGTTTCAGCATTGGTATACTAGCTGTGCATGAGCATTAAACCAAATACAAAAGTCTGAAGGTAACTCGCATTATTAACTAATGACAGTATAAAAAATTTGCAAACCATGTACCTCCAAGGTAAATATCATTTCAAACTCGGGGGGACCTTAAAAATTGCTATCCCAATCTTGATAATCGATCAAACATAAAAACTTGATCGAACGAATCAAGAGAACAGCCGGAGGAGGAAGTGCCCACTCTTGACCTTTCCTCTTCTCTTCATAATTGTTTGTGAAGTTTAACCAAAATAAAATGACATCAGCGCCTTGGCATTTTGGTGACACTGTACAAAAAAATTAACTTATCTCATGAAAGTGAGGTATGTAATCTATAAGCATTAACAGTGCAAAAATCTAAAGGTAGTAACAAGTTTCACCATTGGTATACTGGCTGTGCAACAACATTATAATGCCTTAACTGAAAAATCTTTAATACATCCACAATCAACAGCTAACCCTGAAATAATCCAGTGACATTAAATGGCATTGCTTAAATTTATCGGTGGCATTAGACTGAGAGCGGCACTAGTTAAATGTGGCTTCACTTTAGCAGTAGCATTGCTTGACTTGACTGCTGGCGTTATACTAATAGCAAAAAAGTGGCAATAAGAGCATGGGAGGCCCATTCAGACAGTGGGCGCACCAGTACAATCTACCTCCATGGACGCAGAGTGGTGAGGGAGGTATGGTTGCCCAGAGCAACAAATATCCAGGCAGCATATGTGGATTACGTCCCATTTTTGTTCTCTTTAGCCACCTTTTTCCTATGTGAGGACAACAAACTGATCGACCTGGTCATTCTCTATTGCGTTGTCATGCCTTTCTACCCTTCTTCAACCAAGAGACACGAGACTCATTCCTTAGCTACTGATTTTCCCCTTTTCAACCTAGATGCGGGTTCGATGCCTACTCTCTTGGACAGTACAGTCTCCCTTCCTTTCCTTATTCAACCCAGACATGCATTAGTCTGCATGAAGTAGGGTTTCCTTTAATAGTGCAAATTATGGTTTTCGTCTGCGTGGCCAGCAGAGCAGAGGATAGCAAATTGGGAAGATCGTGGAGTGGAAAAAGATCCACATGCAACGACGTGTTAGATGGGGCAATAGAACAAGGGTATGGTTCGAAAAGAGGTAGCATACCTGAGGGTCGGCGGGAAGTGGCTTCGCTCGTGGTCGTCGTCCTCCGCACACACTACGCCAGAGATCCCGCGCGGGCGCTAGGTCTGAGAGGACGGCCTTGTCGTTAGTGCGTGACCTCGCTCGCCGACGACGAGTGCGTCAACGCTGCACGTCCTTTTCTTCCCCGGCGGATCTGTGACCACCGGTGAGGAGGGAGAGAGGGGCCGTCTTTTTTAGATCTAGAGAGACGGTGGTAGTGTGAGAAGCAAGTGGGCAGCCCTTGGCAAGAAAGCGCTGAAGATCCATCCTATATATCTTCTTTATACTACTAGTACTAGAGGTGGAGTAGTGGTAGAGTAGTTTATATTTTATCTGCTTACAGTACCAATTAGTCGTGCTTCAAAACTGAATGGTGCGCCATTAAAAAAATAAAGGCCGGTAACTAATGCGGCACCTCGGGCCAACACGGCCAGATCGCATTTTGCATGAGAAATTACACACCATGTCTCGTTGACATGTGGTCCCGTTCCACATATCAGTGAGACGACGGCGAGTAGTAGGAGTATTTCCGAACCAACGTGTAGGCCGGGGTGCCCCTTCGTGAACCGTGGCAAACTGGCAACCGTCCACCGACTCTTCGCCTTTCCCTCTTGATTTGGAACTGCTGTCGCACGCTCTTTCTCTCCCTCCTCCATTTTCCTTCAGCCCTTCACCCTTTCTTCTGCCATTGTTCGATCGTCTTCTCCATGAAGGGAACAGGACGGAAACGACCCCGTTATTCTTGCCCCGATCTGAAAGATGTCATCATGGAGGAACTCATTGATCGGTGCAACGTCATCACCTCAGCTAGCATGGCAAGTTTGTTCAATCCCATTCTCAACTCAACTAGTAACATCATTACAAGGAACCCAAGAGTCAAGGAGCGGTTTGATCTCCCATATCTTCTTCGTCGTGACCCTGATGACTGGCGCCGTCACGACGGAGGCCTCGCCCTGTGCAAGTTGATGCCGCTTAATAATGATACGTATGATGTTAAGATGCCATCGCTTGAGGGCAAGGCTTGGGCAGGCGCAAATGGAGATTGGGTTGTTTACATTGGGTCCAACTGCGAGTGGGAACTTGTGAATGTGTACACTCGTGACCGGGTTCCACTTCCAAAAATCTCAGCAGACTGCCCAGAGGTTGAGCACACCGGTATTGTACGCATGTTCAAATACAATCATGGTGATTGTCTTCTACGGAAGATAGCAATTTCTCGAGTCCCCAACCGCTCTTGGAATTACAACCACTATGAAGTTTTTGCTATCTTCGACAAGCTTGTTGCCGTCGTCAGTGGTTTGACTAGATGGATATTGCTCAAAAATCAGTTTCTGTACACGGATGAGTACTGTGATGCAATTCAATACAAGGGCCTTGTGTTTGCTGCCACCACTCGTGGCACTATTTTTGCATGGCATCCTCGTTGTTTCGGTACGTTTGTCTTCCACCGTAATTATAATTGTTTCATCCACATGCATGCGGGTAGCAAGGCTGGTCATAGTGGGAGTAACTTAGACCAGTAACATGCATATGTTACTACTCCCTCCGTCTAGGTGAGTAAGTCATCTTAGGTTGTGCACCGTGACCAAGGAGGAGGGGAAAACAAGAGAACTTAATATTCATTTGCTAATTAATAGCATTGCATGCAATGAACTAACCACTGCATGTCGTGTTTGGTAGTCTCAAGTCATTAAAAGCATGCACACCCCACATCTCTTATTGGTTGATATGTCAAGAAACAAGAAATGATGTAGAATTTAATGCACTGCGCCTAAGTGTTTTGGGATTATTTGGTTTTCGTAAGATGACTTACACACCTAGACGGAGGGAGTAGTTTATGTTACTACCTCTATAGTGCATAGTATCTTAGATTAGTATCATAGGTGGTCTCATTTATTGCCATGCATGACACATAGTAGCATCACATTTATTATGTTATGGTATCTACCTATGTTACTATAACCATCTCTCTCTTCCTTAATTGCCTGCCACATAAGCATGTTTGCGAGTCCCAAGTGCATGATACTAATGTTACCCCCACTATGGCCAGCCTTACTAATTAACCTTCTTCTTGTGTTTCCAAGGTCCTATGAACGTTCCACCACCTATACTTGAAGATTTTTATAACCAAGGGGGAGATGATGATGGTGACGATCACGAGCATGAGGACGAGCAGCGCCCATATACTATTTGGCACCTGGCAACTAATTCCGATGGATCACCTCTTCTCGTGTGTATACAGCCCACTGATGATGTTACTGCTAAGGAAGCAGGTGTAGTCTCCCATGGTCGCACTCTCCGGACCTATTCCAACACCCGTTGCATGGTAATCGGGATGGATACTAGTGTGCTAGCGCCAACTCCTTCTCCCTGGTACAGAATTGATAGTCTTGGAGAAAACTCACTCTTCCTTGGACAAAACTATCCAATGATGGTGAAAGGCGATCCAACTGTTGTTGACACAACGTTACTACCATTTATGAGAAGCAACTGTGTCTATACCTCGGACATTTGGGTGGTTCACTACCCTGGTACTGATATAGTAGGCCGCTTCAGCCTGGATGATCAGTCCTGCGTTGGTCTCCAGATCGACAATGGATGGCCCGTCCCAGAGAATCACTTGTGGTTCAAAGCAAGCGTTTCCAACGCCAAGGAATGGTTGAGTTGAAGTTCATTTCATTGCTTGTTATTTGTTTTGTGGTGAAAACTTTAGTATTTATAATGTATCCTCGTTGTCGATGTGGGTTGATGACCTGTTGTATGTAATAAAATGATATGCCTGTGATAAACTTACTAAATTTATGAATGGCTTTTGAGTTACTTCTGTGAGTGAGTAGTGCGACGAGGCAAAAAAAATATTTTCCGAATACATAATTGTACGTGCATTGCAATAGGTTATCGGATGGGGCCAATCAACAATAGTAGTACACTATTTGTACTAGCTTCACATGCTTTGCGCGTCGTGCGGGTGTTTATACTATAGCCAGACTGTACTACGTAACCAACACCTCAAATCCTCGATACTAGTAGTACTATATAGAACTAACTAGTAGGAGTAGTAGGGTGGCATGGGCCAGAACAAGCATTCACGTCCAGGAGTATGGCACACGCCACCAGCACGACTTCCATCTGACCATATTTCTTGGAGTCCGTGCTAGAGCAATCTCTTCAACCTCATCGTTTCTCTAACTCAGCCATCGCGCGGCGGGCGAGGTGGGGGTTTGCCGATAGTCGGTTTCCTTAACTGCGGTCCCACTTGTAAGGCCAACTGCAACGCACGACCCCAAAGGGGCCTCCATTTTGCACGAACTCCAACGATAATTTTGACTAGAAAAGAAAGACCAAAGAAAACAAGAAGCACAAGAATACATTTTACTACTCCTGTAAGTTGGATTAGTGCCTTCTCGATGCATTCATTGTTTATCTGCGGAGGCTCGATCTTGCGTGCTTCTTTCTTCTTCGAGTGTAAAGTAGACGTTGCTTCCTCGCATCTAGTCTCATGTCTAGCCTCTATTCTAGTACTCCCTCCGGTTCGTTTTTCTCTGCATCTAAGCAACAACATGCATACCAAGTAGGAGTATCAACAAGTGCACTAATCTCATATATGGCCTCTGTGCTAGCTAAAAGTGATAGAACATCTACTACATTGCGCTCTATCAATATATGGATGTACTCTTCTTCCCAATACAAAAACTTGCATCCATTCTACTCCCTCCGTTGCACAATACATGCCTTATATTTGTCAAAATATATATGTATCTAGACATGTTTTAGTATATAGGCACATCCATTTTTGGACAAATGGAAGTCAAGTATTTTGGAACGGAGGGAGTACACAATAAAAATTTTAAGTTAGCACAACTAGTCTAATCCAAGAGCACAACCGAAGATTTGGTCGGGTTCTTCCTCCTTTTGCCGACACATGGGACATTCATTATCCAGGTCATGTCATTAAAGAAAATAGAGTGGTAGTTGATAAGTTGAAGCCACGAGATGTGCATCTTGGGTTAAACTGTAAATAGAATCTTACTACTCTTGAGTAACTCCAAAAGCGGCCACTGAAGATCTTTCTTGGATTTGTTTTTCATCACCAGCACGTCGAGGTGAAAGATGTGCAGGTTCAGTGGGTCCGCTTGCGTTTTCACTGACATGTGGGACCACATGTGAGCAAATAGATGATGGGCTCCGCGCGTCCGCTGGCTGGCTGAGAAGAGAGATAGAGGAGTGCTGAGCACGGACTGCAGGAAATTTGTTCTACGTACTGTACCTCGATATAGGCTCGATATAGTGGGGTGGCATCGGCCATAACTAGCATTCATGTCTAGCACTACGGCACACGCCACCCACACGAGTCCCATCCGACACCAATTTTCTTGGAGTCCATGCTACAGCCATATCTTCTCCCTCCTGTTTTCTCAGCCATCGCGCGGTGGGCGGGGTGGGGGTTTGCCGATAGTCGGTTTTCTCAACTACGGTCCCACTTGTAAGTGAAAATGCAACACCGCACGCATTCCCGCTTGAGCGGCGTGCCGGACCAACCGTGTGGGGGTGCGACGCGAACACGGCAGGCTTTTCCTTTTGAACTCGTAACTTGTAAAATTTGGTTCTGCTCCATGGCGCGATCGATAGATAGAAAATAACGATTTTGCCTAGAGTAATAAGAAGTTTGGTTCTGGCGCCATTCATGCATGGAGTACGTATGAAAATTATGAAGTTGATGCGAAAGGTAAGATAATTACTGTAGTATCATATACTACTACATGGATTTGACGGAAAGATAAAAATACATACGGATCCATCAATGACATCCTCACGCCCTAGTGCGCCGGGTCACCAACCGACGTGTGAGGAGCAGCGGCGTTGGCGGCGAGCTCAACGTGCTTCTGAACAGTGCATCCAAGGTTGCCCTGCGGTCCAAGAAGGCCAGCGTCCTATCGTCCTCCTCTTGCATGCGCGTAGACGTGGGTGATTATGTCCATGGTGTCTTGCTACGCCAGGCGAGCGTGACCTCAAGGTGGACATTCTCCGGCGTGACAGCGGGCAGTCGCAGGGCCACTACTGCGTCGAAGAGGTTGTCACCATAGTGGCCGTTGAGGGTGGTGGGCATCGAAGAGCCTGGGCGCGTCGGCTGAAGGCTTACGTCAAAGTCGTCCGCAAGCTTCTTGACGACAGTGAACTTGTCGAGGAAATCGACGAGGACCTCGTCGAACAAGGAGACGAAGCTGTCGTCCAAGCGGCCCCTCGCCCTGCCGGCCTCAAGAAATACTACCTGGAGACGTTCCTTGTTGCCGGGCCACAGGCCGGCGTCATGGACCATCTGGCACAGCCGGCTGATGCTCGCGCTCATTGCCTCCATGGGTCTAGCTTAGCTTCTACTAGTCAACTGATCTTGCAATTCGAGTGATCACTCTTGCCCTTGGTTAGCGTGCGTAGGTGCGTAGGATTTCGTACTACTCCTCGGCCCTCTACTGCACCTGCCTTTGGCTGTATGATAGGTGGGCCAACCACCCCCTAGGCCCACATGTCATTCACCCAAAGGCAGTTGCCGTAAGTCAATGAAGTGGCGCCCCCTCCATGCCGGTGCAGTATAGTCATCTCACCGGACCTCTAGTTGGGGCCAAACGAGAGAAGTTTGATGTTTACTGGTTTATTGGTCCCCTTTGCATTTTGTGCCAAGTTTTGACCTTTGATTTAACTAATAAAATATTAATGCATGTAAACAAAAATGTTGTGTAAGTCACATTACAAAAACCAAATAATCCCAAAACACTTAGGCACGGTGCATTAACTCCCTCCTTGTTTCTTATTTCGTGACATATCAACCAATGAGAGATGTGGGCCGTGCATGCTTTCAATGACTTGAGACTACCAAACATGACATGCAGTGCTTAGTTCATTGCATCATTGCATGTAATCCTATTAAGACTCTAGTTAGCAAGAAAACATTAAGTTCTCTCGCCGATAGGAATAAAACACCATGTATTTATTTACAGAGGGAGTAGTACATTTTTTGTGACATGCACTACTAGATATTGCTAGTCAAATACTAAAATCCAGATGGGCGTGGTAGTACTCCTAAATCCAGATGGTGGTGCTACTAGTACTACTAGTAGTACTACCAATGTAGCCCTCCTAGGAGTACTAGCACTGTACTACCCGTTGGTAAAATTATTATGTGCTGCTCCTCACAGTGAAGTGACATGACCCTGCGCCGGAGATGACACCTGAGTATAGGCGCCGTGTTCGGCATACCATAGTTAGTCTCACCGTCTGTAGTCACTATCATCATGGCTGTAGAGCTAGCCTGCTTACAACTAGCCCTGTTCGACATAATTTCCCGTGCGTAGATGCCCGTGCATTGCACGGAACACCAAGATTGGGGGTGGACTGCTCCGGCAGCGGCCATCGCGCCAGATTTTTCCACGGCCTTCTAGATGTGGTGGGGAGGAGATAAGGCTGATTGTGAGAGACAAGGAGTTGATTCTAAATAGGGAACAAGTGCGGGCATCTTTTTGCAAAAATGGAGAAACTTGGTTTGTATGCGTCAAATCTAGATCCGACGGCTACTGGTGAAAGATGGGAGGCACAATATCATCACCAACTCATGACCTGTTTGATTCGCGGGATTTTGAAAACGCAGGAATAGGACACGGCAATATTACAAGTTTCAAACTGATATTACAAATGTTAGGAGTAATGTTGCACCTAGGAAGAGGGAATTACTAGGAAGTTCACGTAAGAACTTTCGTTACTTTAGGTGGATGCAATGTTATCGTACAAACTAAAATCCACCGCCCTGACAAGTCACTAATGGGCAAATAAGTTTTCGAGTCTCTGGCCACTTGATGTTTCAAAAACAAATTCAGCTTCTGCGGAGACTTTGTCATTTAGGCTTAGACGCTTGCGGTGATCAGCAAGCCAATCATTGTTGCGTGAGAGAACGCCAAACCTCATTACCTTGAGCACACTTGCCTCCAGAACAAATAACCTGGCCAATTTAATCTCAGATGTGCTGCGTCGGTAGTCGATCAAATCAATTTTTGTAAGATGGAGATCAAGGCATTCAATGAGATTGTTATAATGCATCACATTTTTCACTTTCGGGTCTTTTTTTATCTGCAACAGAAGAGAACATATTAGAGCAGCTGGCTGTAGAAGATTGCCGTGTCATCAAGAGGTACCAATATCATTCGCTCATACGATAGGGTTGGCTGGCTAGTGATATTTTTTCACTCTCTCTCTCTCTCCCTCTCTCTCTCTGTTTCTGTTTCCTCTCATTTAACTAGGAGCACATGAAGAGCTTGGGCATTTGTTGCCTTCCACTATGTGGCCGATGCCATATTTCGCAAAAGTATGCCACATAATATGCATCGATGTCAAATCAAAAGATTTTGGCACCGCTCTCGCGATGTGAGAGAGTTGGCACCGATGTGCACACAGACCCACATGTATAAACAAATCAATCAAACCAACTACACCAGCCTCTTGCTCTCCCAAACAAGTGTTTTTTTATTGCCTCAGTCCTCTCTCTCTCTCCCACGCAGTGTTTTTTCATTGCGTGAGTTAATTTGGCACCGGAGCAAAGTAGGTGCTCCAGATTGGGGCACCAGGTGAGCAATGGAGGGGCATCAATGCCAAATGCATCACAAGTGAATTTGGCACATGTTTGGGCCTACATAGCCCACTTTTGTACTCCCTCCGTCCCAAAATTCTTGTCTTAAATTTGTCTAAATACGGATGTATCTAGTTACATTTTAGTGTTAGATACATCCGTATCTAAACAAATGTAAGACAAGAATTTTGGGACGGAGGGAATACTACCTCGTATTTAGTATAAAATTTTGACCATAGATTTACCTAAGAAAATGCCAATGCATGTCACTAAAAATTACACCATTTGAAATTATGTTCAAATACGAATCCAACATATAGTTCTTAGTGACATGCATTAACATTTTGTCAGTTAAATCTATGGTCAAATTTTGATACTACAAAATTGGAAGAGTAAACCAGGACGGAGGTAGTACTTGCCCTTAGGGTAACCATAGAGTTACTAGAGTAGTCTAAGTTACTTTCCACTATGACTAGCCTAGGCTACTATAGTAGTACAGCATAAAAATGATGCAGGTGATCACGTGAGAAAAAATAATAAAAACATTTCTTTCGGTGCAGTGCGTAGATGTAGTTTTGAACACTACACTTGTCATCGTAATTTGGGAATATTATGAAAAAATTGAGCTACGTTGTGATTACCGTTTACTAATAGGAAAGAAGTTTCACCTTGATGAGTAGCTTCTCCATGCATGGAAAGCATGTAAGGAATCCAACAACTTCATCCAGATTGGGGCCGATCGATTTTAGTGCTAAGATCTTCACTGTGCGCATGGACTGGGTCAAGCTTGTGGGAATCATTTTCTGGAAGACGATCGTAAATACATCAAGAAGAAATTTAAAAATGTGAATTTCAAGAAGACGGAGAAGAAGATGAGTGATGTACCTGAACGATTACGGATCCAATAAAGAGTTCGGAGGATTTGGCAGACAAGTACACCAATGCTGCCAATTTCGGCGCGTCAATGACCCTGTTTTTTGTTGGACCTTCTAGATCCGATACAAGCAATCTCTTAAGGAAAGGCGCATTCTCAATGACCATAACATGGAACAGCTGGAGTGATCTCTTCCCAATTGATGTCTTGTTGCGGGGCCAGCAAGACACATAAATCCATCGGAGATTCGTCGAGGCGATGTGGAGGCTAATGAACCCGTGGATCTGCTGAAAGCGAAGATACTCGAGCGCAGTACAGCTGTGGAGCAGGTGCTCCATAGCCTTCTTCGAGATGACAACGTCGAAGAGGTCGAGCTGCTTGAGTTGAGTGAGAAGAAGGGCGGGCGCGGCATTAATCTGGGGAAGATAGCAGGAGCTGAAGCTGGCGTGGCGCAGCGTTGGCGTGAGGCGGAGCGCGGACGGCGACAGAGAGCGACATCGTCCAGCTTCAAAGCTGAGCTCCTCGAGCTGATCTAGGGCAGGGGATAAGAACCACTCGTCGAACTTGGGTTGGACCTTGCAGTTGGTACTGAACATGCGGATGTCAAGGCGTCTGGCTGGCCCAGGGTGCGATGAAAGGATCTTGGAGACTGCGGCCATGCATTTGCCATCCCCGTCGCAGAGGCAGCTGTCGATGGTGAGGTTGAGGGGGACGCAGCGCCAGAGGGGGCGCCACCGCCGGGAGAGCAGGGCGGTCCGCATGGCAGATTTGGTGGGGAGGAGGCCGATAATGACGAGCAGCATGTCGTCGTGGAGGCTGCTGATGAAGTCCAGGCTCGCCGGATGCGGTTTTGGCTTGAGCGGCCTCTGCTTGTTGGTTGCCTCGCCGTCCATCTAGACCGGCGGCGACGCCTGTGTACACGTGCGCTGGTGTGTGTTGTGTGTTGGGTGTGCGTGAGTGCGTCCTTCTGTGCATGCCGCCGCGCAGTGGTGAATTGTGCGCGAGTGTGTCCTTCGCGCGCAAGAAGTTTGTCCTCAATGCGCCCTCAATTTACTAGCATGCGGGGTGCTACCCCGAGTGGTTTCAACTTTGTTTCCTTCACCGCGTGTCAGATGGGCCTCTAGTTTACTTATTTTCACCCACTGCCACATGGGCCAACACACCAAGATACAGAACACGAGCTGACAACGCAGCATGTGGATTGGTTGACCGGTCAACTAAACAATATACAGAGCTATACGCTGACACAGTGGGCGTATAATCCGTCGGTATAGAGAGTTCGAGTGAGAGGGGAGGCCCGTGAGAGATAGCATAGAGAGAGAGAGAGAAAGAGCTACTCCCTCCGTTCAATAATGTAGTTACAACATTTTTTTAAAGTCAAACTTTTGAAACTTTGACCAAGTTTATAAAGAAATTACTTATATCAACAATACCAAAGATAAATGATAGTATGAAGTAAGTACATGTTGTGATGAATCTAATGATCGTTCCAGATGTAAATGTTTTTCTCCACATATACCTAGTCAAACTTTTCTGAGGTTTGACTTTTCAAAACATCCATATGCTTATGGACGTGACAGAGTCCGTGATGAGAGAGAGAGAGAGAGAGAGAGAGAAAGTGTGTGTGCGTGTGTTAAAGAGACATGCACAACACAAGATAAAAGTGGTGAAAAAGCATGCGTGTCTTATGCAAACATATCACACATGCATCTTCGACAACGGAGGCAAGGTGAGGAGATAGTGTGTGGTTGTTTGGAACCGAGAGAGGAAGATCCCTAGCACGTGGCCAAGAGGGGTCTGACAAACAAGGGAGAGAGGTCGAGAGAGAATTGCGGAGAAAATGCAGACATGGGGAGGAGAGAGTGTATGTTTGTCATAGAGAGATCCCCTGGAGATCGTGATGGGACTACATGGGTGGGAGATCGAGTGACAAGGTGTGTGCGCGATAGAAGATGCCCCGAGAGATATCGAGATAGACGTATGGCTGGAAGGAGACAATACGTGTGTTCCTGATGGCTAGTAAGAGATAATCGTACTTAGGAGGGGGGAGTGCTTGCGCCTATGGCCCTGTTTGGATACTCTAACTCAGTTAGAGGTTAGAGTTAGATTCTAACCCTGAACTAACACTAAGTAAAGAGGTGTTTGGATGGCAGGGTTAGATGGAGCGCGGATACGGCGAGGCACCTTCACGGGCGGTGCGAGAAGGAGGGAGGGAGAGGACGAGAAGCTTCGAGGAAGTGGGGAGGGATCTGCTGCGGGGAGAGCGAGAGAAAAAAGTGTTTATTAGTGGTCCCGAGAAGAACTAACCCAAATAAGCACCTCTTGGATGGGTTACTTTTTTTGGATGGGTTAGATGCATCTAACCTAAACTAACCCTCCTGTTTGGATCTTTTTGGGTTAGTTGACTCCAAACTAACCCAAACTAACTCTAACCCATGGATCCAAACAGAGCCTATGATGGAGTGAGGGATTATGGTACTTAGGGGGGTGCGTGTCACATGGAGAGAGAACAAGGGCAGAGAGTGTTGGATGGGTCTATATGTATAGCGCGAGCGAGACATGTGTATGTGTGAACCAGGGAGATATAAGGCCCGTTTGGCTTGCGTTGTGAGCATCTTTTGCGTGGCCTGGGGTTGTGGCTGGATTTCATGCACGCTTGTTTGGTTGCTACCCTATGAAAAAGAAAGCCCGCCTAGGCTGGGTTCCCTCTTGCACTTTAATTAGCCTGGATGAACTCCAGACACTGCAAGTAGCCTGGCCCAAGCGACCGATTTCGAACGCCTGGCCGTGCCTGGTCGTGCGGCCACGAGGCTAACAGCAACATGGATGGATATTAGCATTAAATAATTGATGCATGGATTGATTGATGGGACGTTGATGCTTTGACTGGCCCAGGCATGAACCAAACGCTTCAGCACCACACAAGCCTGGCCAGGCAGAAATATTTTACATCTCACGTCCACACCAGGCAGTACCGACCATCAAGGCATGAGGGTCAGGTCACGAACCAAACTGACCAATAAAGTTTGAGAGAGATTGAGGAGCCCCGATAAGGCTGAGTGGTGTGTCAGATAGCTGAGAGGGGGAAAGAGATCTTCCATCCGCTCGATAATGCAGTGCATGTAAATTTTTTAGAAGTCAAACTTTGGAAACTTTGATCAGGTTTACACAAATGTTATTTATATCTACAATACCAAAGATACATCATACAAAACTACATCTCATGGTGAATCTAATGGTATATGTTTGCCATACTAGATGTAATTCTTTTTCTCCACGTACATGGTCAAACTTTGTGATGTTTGACTTTTCAATAAATCTATGTGCTATGGACGGAGGTGAGTGCCTCAGTCGAGACAGATCAAGTGCGTGTGAAGGAGAATGAGTAAGTGTGCAAAAAGAGTATGTGTGTGAAAGAGAAAGTGACAACAAATGATAAATTAGAGAGAGAGTCTGTTTTTTCGTTCCTTATGCGAACATATCACGCATGCATCTCTGAGATGGAAAAGCGAGGCGAGGAGATACACGAAGATAGCTAGTGTGTGATTGTTTGCAACGGAGAGAGACACCCCTGTAGCACATGTCCAATAGAGGTCTGGCCAACAAGGAAAAAAGGTCGAGAGGGACACATGGATGGCATGGACGCATGGGGAGGGAGAGAGGGTGTGTTTGTGACAGAGAGATCCCCTCGAGATCGTGAGGGGAATATATGGGTGGGAGATCGAGGGAGTTCGTGTGTGATAGAAAGATGCCCCGAGAGAAATCGAGATAGACCATGCACATGTTTGTGATGGAGACTAAGATTAGCTAGTCATATACATATACGGGGGACTGCGTGTGCCTACAATTGAGTGAGAGACCATCATACTTGGCTAGCTGGGCATGAGATTGTGTGTGTGTGTGTGTGCGTGTGAGATGGAGAGAGAACGATGGAGAGAGATAGAGTTTTAGATGGGCCTATTGAGTGCGAGTGAGATATGCATGTGTATGTGTGACCCAGGTGGATGGAGAGTTTGAGAGGGGGGGAAGAGCTCCGAGATGACACAGTGGTGCGTGAGAGAGTTACGGGCAAAGAGACAAGGAATTTGTGTGCGTACGATGAGTGCACCCAAGATATCTAGCTTGGACTAGCTAGAGTATCATACATAGTGTGCGAGAGAGACCTATAGATGGTGTATATATGAATGCGGACTAGAAAGACCCCCCCCACACACACACACATAGAGAGAGAGAGAGAAAGGGAGAGGGACCAACATGGTTTTTGTGTCGGATGCGTGCGAAAGAATTGAAGATTGTCGGCGAGAGAGTGAGTGAGAGAGAGAGAGAGAGACCAGGAGTCCGGGAGAGGGGGAGGTCGCGTTTTATGCATCAAAGACTGATATAAACTTGCATTCAAATATTTAAATTGGAGACCATGTTGTCTGCAATCCACACATGAACGGATATATGCGTATATCAAACAAGTTCATTAATTTGACTTTCAACATGTTCATGGAGTACTATAATACTGTACAACATGCTACTCGATTGAGGTGTTCAATTTTGGATTTAGTTCACTATTTTGACCTATTGAACGAGCTAGTTCATTGAATCGAGATATTTCATTTTGGGTTTGACTCGCGTTTTTGAGTGGGTCAACTATTTGTCATATAGTAAATCGCTAGCAACGAGCATGTAAAAACACATTACTCCCAAGCATCATCTCTCCATCTAAAAAAGAAGTGACAAGCTAATATTTCAAATTTTGATTCGAATCGACTTGGCAAGGTAGATGTGGATGCTCGTTCTCCCAAAATTTGTACGAACCGTTAAACATCCTCTCTGCTCGGTGGAATTCGCCCGAGCAAATAAATGGGAGACGCGAAATTACCGTCCTATGTGGGACACGTATCAATTGCCCATTGTACATTGAGGGTAGGTTCGTAACTTCATCCAAGCGCGCCTTCTCCTCGGCCGAAATGACATGTGCCGAATAATTCATAAACCATGGTCGGCAAAACATGCTCTCCTCGCCCAAAATAGCTCGCGCCCACTATTTCAAAACATGCTCTCCTCGCCCGAATTCGCTCGCGCCCACTATAGTTCAAAACATGCCCTCCTCGCCCGAAGTCGCTCCCGCCCACTATTTGGGGAGAAGCAAAGTTACTCTACTATCCCCGACCCTCAGTACACAGACCCAAGCCGAGAAGCCTATAGGCAAGGGTAGAATTGTAACTCCCCCTCACATTTCAGACAAATGCGTCCGTAAGACATGGTTCCACTCCCCTCCAAATTCCCCCCCACCCGCCGCCATTCATACCTCGTGGGTGCCAAATCACCTTCTCCCCGGGAAGCTCCCTTCTCCCGAGCCGCGAAACCTCAGCCCCACCTCCATGGTGCCCCCCATCGCACCAATTTCACAGCCGCCCTCCTCCCTAATGCCGGAGACGTTGTCCAATTGCCGTCGTGCACTGGGCCTTGTGCCTCTTACTCCGTGCTGCTGGTGCTGCCTCGACAACGGCCACGTGAACCGTACCGGAGCCGATTCACCCTCGCCGTTGTTCACGGCGCCGGAGCGGCTCCAACTTCGGATCCGTCCAGAGTCCTGGCGCTGCTTCCGCATAGCCGTCGACCCTCGCGACATCGCTCTTTCCCTGCCACCGGTCACCACCGCAACCGTGCCGGCCTCACCGACTCGGCAGCTGGACCTGCGTACTTCACCATGCCGCCAGATAGGTCGCACCCTCATCTGAAATCACTTTATTTAGGCGTCAGTTATCTGAATTTTTATTCTGCGCCAATCGATTCCCAATGGGAAGCAGCACCCCTCGAGGCAGCGGAGCTGCTAGGCTGCCGGTTGGCTGGTATCTAACGTAAGGGTGCGGGGCCACAAGTTCGCCGCAGAAGCAGCGCTTAGATGGCTATATTTTAGAGTTGCGTGGGTTGAAGGTACTGTCACCGCCGGATCTGGATGACGAGGAGTCTTTGTGGATTGTCCCAGGGGCGGCACAACCACGGCAGTGCGGTGGGGCGGGGAGCGGGGTTTTGGACGGGGCCACGGACGGCAGAGGCAGGCTGCTCTGCCGTTGGTCGCTGGCTCTTCGGGGAAGATTCCGAACAGTGTCAGCCGGGAGGCACAAGATGGCCATCAAGCCATTCGGCGTAGATCGGACAGTACCAAAATAAAATAAAATCGTGTGACCCCAATTTAGTCTTCAGTCAACAGACGTGTGACCACTCTCGTACCTTGCTGTTGATCTCTTAGTGTATTTCTTCATATCAACGAGATATGTCGTTCTTAACTTTATGCATTATCTGCATCTTCAGACACACCGTCTTCCGACTCACCGCAGTTGCTCCAACAAGGGAAGCATACAATAGAAGGGAGCTACAGTCCCCACTCAACAGTTCCCTGCATCGAATGCGCGTGCCCGACATGGACAGCCACAACAACTGCAGGGCCATCGACAAGTCAGCACATGATGCTCACTCCTATGGATGGCAGCTAGATAGGTTGTACCCTCATCTTACTTGTGTGCAACATTTATGGCTTTGTTATTCATCTAAGCACGGAAAATAGATCATCACATTGCACTGTATATTCATGCTGATCTCTTACGGGTCTTGTTCAGGAGTTCACGTTGTTCCATAGTTCAGCTAAGATACTTGTTCTTTAGGTAACGTTGTTCCATAGTTATCATCCATCAGCCAATGCTATCCCACAGGCTGGTGATTATAGTATTATACCACTTCTAGTATTACCTATGTTGTTCTTTAATACTTTTGTGTGCCATCTAATTAATCTCGAGTACAAACGATACATATTGTGTTCTCCCTTTGGTTTATGAGACTTGTTGCTGCTAGTTAAACCCAGTCCTACTATTTATGTCGTCTCCTACAGGCACTCATTTACATAAATCTAACTACTAGTTGTCTTCCATGCATGTCAGATATAATTGCACACACTGATATATCCACAAGAACCTCATGGAGCAATGTAAAGGCCAATAAACTTGATGTCAATGATACCCAATATGATGGAACATGTAAAGGCAGTTCTTCAGAAGACTTGCAGAAAGATGATGAATCCTCTTCACCCCACAAGGTCCTTGCTCTAACTTGGCCTGTGATATGGGTACAACATGCATATAATGTCCTGGAGTGTATCTACTCTATTGCAATGCCATGTGCTTAGCATGCTGATCATGCATGTAAATATGTCATGCCTTCCTGTTTTTCAGTACCTATTACATTCATGATAACATGTTTTAAAATTCAAGTATTGTCATTCTACTCTATCGCAATGCCATCTGCTTAATTTGGACATCATGCTTCTGAATATCTTATGCATTGTTATTCATCAGTATGTACTTCATCTGTCTGCCATACCATGTTTTTTTACATTGAAGTGTTGTTCTAGTGCTCTGTTGCAATGCCATCTTATTTTCCCAATCATACACGTGTATGTTGCCTTGGTTATTTCTGTACGTATTCCGCTAGCATATAGTTTTACATTCAATTAGTTTATTTTGCTGTGTTGTCCTGTCGTATCCCTAGCTCTTACACCATACTCCCTCCATCCGGATTACATGTTGCCGAAATGGATAAAAAGGATGCATTAGAACTGAAATACACCTAGACCCATCCATTTTTCCGGATGGAGGGAATACATGTCAATATGTCATGCCTTTCTATTCTTCAGTACCTATTCCATCTCTCTGCTGTCGCATGTTTTATAATTAAAGCACCATTCTTCTATACAAGGCATGCAAGGGGAAGACGACTATGTTAGAATCTGAAGGGTTACAAACAAGGCCTTTGCAAAAGATCCAAAAGCCAGGAGATAATAAACCAACTCCAGTTTTTATAGATACTGCTCCAGCACAGAGAAACCCAACAACTACTGATAATAAGCAGATTCCAGTGGCCAAAGAACTAGTCCGCTCCAGTCGAGCAAAAATATGTCAACTCAATTCTAAGAAGCGTGTACGTATCCTTGCATTATAGCATGCTGATCATATTTTCTACATGTTTCTTACCCATCTCTCTTTTAGAAAATAAGCTTAACAGATAGAAGAATTGCTGCAATGGTATCGTTTGTGAAGAAAGATTCTTGCAGGAATTCTCTGTGCTCCAATGTAGATGTAAGTACCTGTTGTATATCACTATATTTTTACATCAGCATGTATTTTGTTAATCGGCGTGAATCCAACATTTATCTGATCTAAATTTAGTTGTAGCAAAATGTATGATTAAAGGCCACAATGTTGATTTTTGTAAGGAAAACTGCCTGATAGTTTTGCATCCTGAGCTGCATGAGTGTACTATCTCATATCAGTGGGTTTGAATACTTTGGTTCTGCAGTGGGTTTTTCAATGTTTTTTACTGTGTTGTCCTGTCGTATCCCTAGCTCTTACATCATACTCCCTCCGTCCGGATTAAATGTCACAGAAATGGATAAAACTGGATGTATCTAGAACTGAAATACGCCTAGACCCGTCCATTTATTTCCGGATGGAGGGAATACATGTCAATATGTCATGCCTTTCTATTCTTCAGTACCTATTCCATCTCTGCTGTAGCATGTTTTATAACTGAATCACCATTCTTCTATATAAGGCATGCAAGGGGAAGACGGCTCTGTTAGAATCTGAAGGGTTACAAACCAGGTCTTTGCAAAAGATCCAAACGCCAAGTGATAATAAACCAACTCCATTTTTCATAGATACTGCTCCAGCACAGAGAAACCCAACTCCCACTGATAATAAGCAGATTCCAGTGGCCAAAGAACTAGTCCGCTCCAGTCCAGCAAAAGAATGTCAACTCCATTCTAAGAAGCATGTGTGTATCCTCGCATCATGAAATTTTATAGCATTCTGATCATATTTTCTACATGTTTCTTACCCATCTCTCTTTTAGAAAATAAGGTTAAAGGATAGAAGACTTCCTCCATTGGGATCGTATTCGAGGAAAATATCTGGCGGGAATTCTCTGTGCTCCAATGTTGATGTAAGTACCTGTTGTATATCACTATATTTTTACATCAACATGTATTTTGTTAATCGGCGTGAATCTAACCTTTATCTGATCTAAAATTAGTTGTAGCAAAATGTTAAAGGCGCCAATGTTGATTTTTGTAAGGAAAACTACCTGGTAGTTTTGCATACTGAGCTGCATGATTGTACTATCTCATATCACGCACATTACTGAATTGTAGTGCTTCTCTGGTTGCCCATTCATACATTGTGTTAATGTTGCTTTCGTACTACCTTACCTGGCAGATGATAGCTGTGCCATATTGTGTTAATTTGGTGTAGGCTACTTACCCAAACGTTCGTTGTGTCAATGTTGCTTTCTTATTATCTGACTTGGCCAATGATAGCAATGCTAGTGTGTTAATTCTGTGCAGGCTGCTGAAGATACGAAGACAAACTCTGAAAACAGCAAGCTAACCCCATTGTTTCTTTCCAGTAAATCTAGGCCAGGTAATATGGCAATAACTCATGATTAATCTGTTTGGTTCCCGTCCTAATTTATGTTATGATGCAGTGGTCGAGACACTCTCCAATATCAATAATACAAGCCTGCCAAAATCGCTATCTGAATTTGTTCAGTATCCTCTGTCTCGAAAGCAACGGAATAAATGTATGTTTGTGAACCAATTAATGGCTGAAGCAATGATGGAAATGGTGGATGAATCAGAGGTGCGGAGTCGTGCGACACAACAACTGATCAATGTTTTCAGAGACAGTGTAGCAAAGCAGAAAGAACTTGCCCACATGCTTATGGGTGTCATCTGTGCTGAGGTTGCAGATTGTGACGTTGTAAATGGTTAGGTTCTGCTCATTTATTTGCACTGGCATCAATCTTTGATTGCCCAGTGGATGTAATTTCCTGTAATATATGCTGGATGTGCAATGTTATTCCCTGTATGCCGTACCTTTGCGTGATCGGTTTTGGTCCTGTTCATAATTGCTCGTCATAATGGGCTCAAATTATCTAATTTGGCCTAAAGACATTTACGAACTTTAGTGGGCCCATTAAGTTAATGGGCCATTACTAGGCCGAAAGTTAATGGTCGGCCCTCTTACCTCCCGGGTCGTTAACAGGCCGACATCGAAGCGGGCAACAGGTGGCCCCAGTTTATTTCACGGGCCGTTAACAGGTCATTACTAATTTGGGCTACATATTGCCCAACTATACTGTAGGCCTTTAGCAGGCCGAAAGAGACAGCGGGCTTCTACTGGACCATGAAGACCATGGGCCGCTAAGAGGCCAAAAGTCAGGTCGTATTGTAAATGGCCCAACTGTGCTGTGGGCCCTTAGTAGGCCGAAAGGGAAACCGGGCTGGTATTGGACCATGAAGGGCATGGGCCGTTAAAGGGCCAAAACTAAGGTCCGACTACAAATGGCCCAACTCATTTATGGTTCGTTAACAGGCCGAAAGTCACACAGGGCCAGAAATTGGCCCAATACTTAAATGGGTCGCTAAAAGGCCAAAACTCAGGTCCGACTAAAAATGGCCCAACTGATTTATGGGCCGTCAACAGGCTGAAAGTGACACCAGGCCAGAAAATTGGCCCAGCACTTAAATGGGCCGCTAAAAGGCCGAAACTCAGGTCCGACAACAAATGGCCCATCAAATTTATGGGTCGTCAACAGGCTGAAAGACACACCGGGCCGGAAACTAGCCCAACATTTAAATGGGTTGCTAAAAGGACGAAAGATGTACATCCTGAAAACTGGCCCATCCATTAAACGGGCCGTTAACAGGCCGAAATCTCATCAGGCCGATATTGAGCCCAGATAGATAGCGGGCTGTTAACGGGCTCGAACTGACGATGGGCTGCAATGGTGTCAAATCTTTAACAGGCCGTTGACGGGCTGAATTGGCTCATCTCGTATGGGTCGTGGGCTTAAATGGACCTGACACAAGTAGGCCTTATATGGGCTGGCCTGCTAATTTTTACTGGGCCGGCCTTTTCACAGGAATGGGCCTCTGTTGGGCCGTGCCACGTGTCGACGTACCATAGGCGTCTTCCGTCCAATGAGTGGATGACATCTGTCCCAACGGTGAGCCGACACGTGTTTCCTCCAGCCAAAGATGATTTTACACGAGGAAAATCCCCATTGGTCGGGGCTGTTAATGGGTTATCGGATCCAAAACCCGACCCGATAGCTTAACGGCGTTCCGTTACGGTGGGAGTAGTACATTTTTTGTGACATGCACTACTAGATATTGCTAGTCAAATACTAAAATCCAGATGGGCGTGGTAGTACTCCTAAATCCAGATGGTGGTGCTACTAGTACTAGTAGTAGTACTACCAATGTAGCCCTCCTAGGAGTACTAGCACTGTACTACCCGTTGGTCAAATTATTATGTGCTGCTCCTCACAGTGAAGTGACAAGACCCTGCGCCGGAGATGACACCTGAGTATAGGCGCCGTGTTCGGCATACCATAGTTAGTCTCACCGTCTGCAGTCACTATCATCATGGCTGTAGAGCTAGCCTTCTTACAACTAGCCCTGTTCGACATAATGTCCCGTGCGTAGATGCCCGTGCATTGCACGGAACACCAAGATTGGGGGTGGACTGCTCCGGCAGCGGCCATCGCGCCAGATTTTTCCACGGCCTTCTAGATGTGGTGGGGAGGAGATAAGGCTGATTGTGAGAGACAAGGAGTTGATTCTAAATAGGGAACAAGTGCGGGCATCTTTTTGCAAAAATGGAGGAACTTGGTTTGTATGCGTCAAATCTAGATCCGACGGCTACTGGTGAAAGATGGGAGGCACAACATCATCACCAACTCATGACTTGTTTGATTCGCAGGATTTTGAAAACGCAGGAATAGGACACGGCAATATTACAAGTTTCAAACTGATATTACAAATGTTAGGAGTAATGTTGCACCTAGGAAGAGGGAATTACTAGGAAGTTCACGTAAGAACTTTCGTTACTTTAGGTGGATGCAACGTTATCGTACAAACTAAAATCCACCGCCCTGACAAGTCACTAATGGGCAAATAAGTTTTCGAGTCTCTGGCCACTTGATGTTTCAAAAACAAATTCAGCTTCTGCGGAGACTTTGTCATTTAGGCTTAGACGCTTGCGGTGATCAGCAAGCCAATCATTGTTGTGTGAGAGAACGCCAAACCTCATTACCTTGAGCACACTTGCCTCTAGAACAAAGAACCTGGCCAATTTAATCTCAGATGTGCCGCCTCGGTAGTCGATCAAATCAATTTTTGTAAGATGGAGATCAAGGCATTCAATGAGATTGTTATAATGCACCACATTTTTCACTTTCGGGTCTTTTTTTATCTGCAACAGAAGAGAACATATTAGAGCAGCTGCCTGCATAAGATTGTCGTGTCATCAAGAGGTACCAATATCATTCGCTCATACGATAGGGTTGGCTGGCTAGTGATATTTTTTCACTCTCTCTCTCTCTCTCTCTCTCTCTCTCTCTCTGTTTCTGTTTCCTCTCATTTAACTAGGAGCACATGAAGAGCTTGGGCATTTGTTGCCTTCCACTATGTGGCCGATGCCATATTTCGCAAAAGTATGCCACATAATACGCATCGATGTCAAATCAAAAGATTTTGGCACCGCTCTCGCGATGTGAGAGAGTTGGAACCGATGTGCACACAGACCCACATGTATAAACAAATCAATCAAACCAACTACACCAGCCTCTCGCTCTCCCAAACAAGTGTTTTTTATTGCCTCAGTCCTCTCTCTCTCCCACGCAGTGTTTTTTCATTGCGTGAGTTAATTTGGCACCGGAGCAAAGTAGGTGCTCCAGATTGGGGCACCAGGTGAGCAATGGAGGGGCATCGATGCCAAATGCATCACAAGTGAATTTGGCACATGTTTGGGCCTACATAGCCCACTTTTGTACTCCCTCCGTCCCAAAATTCTTGTCTTAAATTTGTCTAAATACGGATGTATCTAGTTACATTTTAGTGTTAGATACATCTGTATCTAAACAAATGTAAGACAAGAATTTTGGGACGGAGGGAATACTACCTCGTATTTAGTATAAAATTTTGACCATAGATTTACCTAAGAAAATTCCAATGCATGTCACTAAAAATTACACCATTTGAAATTATGTTCAAATACGAATCCAACGATATAGTTCTTAGTGACATGCATTAACATTTTGTCAGTTAAATCTATGGTCAAATTTTGATACTACAAAATTGGAAGAGTAAACCAGGACGGAGGTAGTACTTGCCCTTAGGGTAACCATAGAGTTACTGGAGTAGTCTAAGTTACTTTCCACTATGACTAGCCTAGGCTACTATAGTAGTACAGCATAAAAATGATGCAGGTGATCACGTGAGAAAAAATAATAAAAACATTTCTTTCGGTGCAGTGTGTAGATGTAGTTTTGAACACTACACTTGTCATCGTAATTTGGGAATACTACGGAAAAATTGAGCTACGTTGTGATTACCGTTTACTAATAGGAAAGAAGTTTCACCTCGATGAGTAGCTTCTCCATGCATGGAAAGCATGTAAGGAATCCAACAACTTCATCCAGATTGGGGCCGATAGATTTTAGTGTTAAGATATTCACTGTGCGCATGGACTGGGTCAAGCTTGTGGGAATCATTTTCTGGAAGACGGTCGTGAATACATCAAGAAGAAATTTAAAAATGTGAATTTCAAGAAGACGGAGAAGAAGATGAGTGATGTACCTGAACGATTACGGGTCCAATAAAGAGTTCAGAGCATTTGGCAGACGAGTACACCAACGCTGCCAATTTCGGCGCGTCAATGACCCTGTTTTTTGTTGGACCTTCTAGATCCGATACAAGCAATCTCTCAAGGAAAGGCGCATTCTCAATGACCATAACATGGAACAGCTAGACTGATCTCTTCCCAATTGATGTCTTGTTGCGGGGCCAGCAAGACACATAAATCCATCGGAGATTCGTCGAGGCGATGTGGAGGCTAATGAACCCGTGGATCTGCTGAAAACGAAGATAATCGAGCGCAGTACAGCTGCGGAGCAGGTGCTCCATAGCCTTCTTCGAGATGACAACGTCGAAGAGGTCGAGCTGCTTGAGTTGAGTGAGAAGAAGGGCGGGCGCGGCATTAATCTGGGGAAGATAGCAGGAGCTGAAGCTGGCGTGGCGCAGCGTTGGCGTGAGGCGGAGCGCGGACGGCGACAGAGAGCGACATCGTCCAGCTTCAAAGCTGAGCTCCTCGAGCTGATCTAGGGTAGGGGATAAGAACCACTCGTCGAACTTGGGTTGGACCTTGCAGTTGGTACTGAACATGCGGATGTCAAGGCGTCTGGCTGGCCCAGGGTGCGATGAAAGGATCTTGGAGACTGCGGCCATGCATTTGCCATCCCCGTCGCAGAGGCAGCTCTCGACGGTGAGGTTGAGGGGGACGCAGCGCCAGAGGGGGCGCCACCGCCGGGAGAGCAGGGCGGTCCGCACGGCAGATTTGGTGGGGAGGAGGCCGATAATGACGAGCAGCATGTCGTCGTGGAGGCTGCTGATGAAGTCCAGGCTCGCCGGATGCGGTTTTGGCTCGAGCGGCCTCTGCTTGTTGGTTGCCTCGCCGTCCATCTAAACCGGCGGCGACGCCGGTGTACACGTGCGCTGGTGTGTGTTGTGTGCTGGGTGTGCGCGAGTGCGTCCTTCTGTGCATGCCACCGCGCAGTGGTGAATTGTGCGCGAGTGTGTCCTTCGCGCGCAAGAAGTTTGTCCTCAATGCGCCCTCAATTTACTAGCGTGCGGGGTGCTACCCCGAGTGGTTTCAACTTTGTTTCCTTCACCGCGTGTCAGATGGGCCTCTAGTTTACTTATTTTCACCCACTGCCACATGGGCCAACACACCAAGATACAGAACACGAGCTGACAACGCAGCATGTGGATTGGTTGACCGGTCAACTAAACAATATACAGAGCTATACGCTGACACAGTGGGCGTATAATCCGTCGGTATAGAGAGTTCGAGTGAGAGGGGAGGCCCGTGAGAGATAGCAGAGAAAGAGAGAGAGAAAGAGCTACTCCCTCCGTTCAATAATGTAGTTACAACATTTTTTTAAAGTCAAACATTTGAAACTTTGACCAAGTTTATAAAGAAATTACTTATATCAACAATACCAAAGATAAATGATAGTATGAAGTAAGTACATGTTGTGATGAATCTAATGATTGTTCCAGATGTAAATGTTTTTCTCCACATATACCTAGTCAAACTTTTCTGAGGTTTGACTTTTCAAAACATCCATATGCTTATGGACGTGACAGAGTCCCTGACGAGAGAGAGAGAGAGAGAGAGAGAGAGAGAGAGAGTGAAAAAAGTGTGTGTGCGTGTGTTAAAGAGACATGGACAACACATGATAAAAGTGGTGAAAAAGCATGCGTGTCTTATGCAAACATATCACACATGCATCTTCGACAACGGAGGCAAGGTGAGGAGATATTGTGTGGTTATTTGGAACCGAGAGAGGAAGATCCCTAGCACGTGGCCAAGAGGGGTCTGACAAACAATGGAGAGAGGTCGAGAGAGACGTACGGAGAAAATGCAGACATGGGGAGGAGAGAGTGTATGTTCGTCATAGAGAGATCCCCTGGAGATCGTGATGGGACTACATGGGTGGGAGATCGAGTGACAAGGTGTGTGCGCGATAGAAGATGCCCCGAGTGATATCGAGATAGACGTATGGATGGAAGGAGACAATACGTGTGTTCCTGATGGCTAGTAAGAAATAATCATACTTAGGAGGGGGGGAGTGCTTGCGCCTATGGCCTTGTTTGGATACTCTAACTCAGTTAGAGGTTAGAGTTAGATTCTAACCCTGAACTAACACTAAGTAAAGAGGTGTTTGGATGGCAGGGTTAGATGGAGCGCGGATACGGCGAGGCACCTTCACGGGCGGTGCGAAAGGGAGGGAGGGAGAGGACGAGAAGCTTCGAGGAAGTGGGGAGGGGTCTGCTGCGGGGAGAGCGAGAGAAAAAAGTGTTTATTAGTGGTCCCGAGAAGAACTAACCCAAATAAGCACCTCTTGGATGGGTTAGTTTTTTTGGATGGGTTAGATGCATCTAACCTAAACTAACCCTCCTGTTTGGATCTTTTTGGGTTAGTTGACTCCAAACTAACCCAAACTAACTCTAACCCATGGATCCAAACAGAGCCTATGATGGAGTGAGGGATTATGGTACTTAGGGGGGTGCGTGTCACATGGAGAGAGAACAAGGGCAGAGAGTGTTGGATGGGTCTATATGTATAGCGCGAGCGAGACATGTGTATGTGTGAACCAGGGAGATATAAGGCCCATTTGGCTTGCGTCGTGAGCATCTTTTGCGTGGCCTGGGGTTGTTGCTGGATTTCATGCATGCTTGTTTGGTTGCTACCCTATGAAAAAGAAAGCCTGCCTAGGCTGGGTTCCCTCTTGCACTTTAATTAGCCTGGATGAATCCAGACACTGCAAGTAGCCTGGCCCAAGCGACCGATTTCGAACGCCTGGCCGTGCCTGGTCGTGCGGCCACGAGGCTAACAGCAACATGGATGGATATTGGCATTAAATAATTGATGCATGGATTGATTGATGGGACGTTGATGCTTTGCCTGGCCCAGGCATGAACCAAACGCTTCAGCACCACACAAGCCTGGCCAGGCAGAAATATTTTACATCTCACGTCCACACCAGGCAGTACCGACCATCAAGGCATGAGGGTTAGGTCACGAACCAAACTGACCAATAAAGTTTGAGAGAGATTGAGGAGCCCCGCTAAGGCTGAGTGGTGTGTCAGATAGCTGAGAGGGGGAAAGAGATATTCCATCCGCTCGATAATGCAGTGCATGTAAATTTTTTCGAAGTCAAACTTTGGAAACTTTGATCAGGTTTACGCAAATGTTATTTATATCTACAATACCAAAGATACATCATACAAAACTACATCTCATGGTGAATCTAATGGTATATGTTTGCCATACTAGATGTAATTCTTTTTCTCCACGTACATGGTCAAACTTTGTGATGTTTGACTTTTCAATAAATCTATGTGCTATGGACGGAGGTGAGTGCCTCAGTCGAGACAGATCAAGTGCGTGTGAAGGAGAATGAGTAAGTGTGCAAAAAGAGTATGTGTGTGAAAGAGAAAGTGACAACAAATGATAAAGTAGAGAGAGTGTGTGTGTTTTCGTTTCTTATGCGAACATATCACGCATGCATCTCTGAGATGGAAAAGCGAGGCGAGGAGATACACGAAGATAGCTAGTGTGTGATTGTTTGCAACGGAGAGAGACACCCCTGTAGCACATGTCCAATAGAGGTCTGGCCAACAAGGAAAAAAGGTCGAGAGGGACACATGGATGGCATGGATGCATGGGGAGGGAGAGAGGGTGTGTTTGTGATAGAGAGATCCCCTCGAGATCGTGAGGGGAATATATGGGTGGGAGATCGAGGGAGTGCGTGTGTGATAGAAAGATGCCCCGAGAGAAATCGAGATAGACCATGCACATGTTTGTGATGGAGACTAAGATTAGCTAGTCATATACATATACGGGGGACTGCGTGTGCCTACAATTGAGTGAGAGACCATCATACTTGGCTAGCTGGGCATGAGATTGTGTGTGTGTGTGTGTGCGTGTGAGATGGAGAGAGAACGATGGAGAGAGATAGAGTTTTAGATGGGCCTATTGAGTGCGAGTGAGATATGCATGTGTATGTGTGACCCAGGTGGATGGAGAGTTTGAGAGAGGGGGGAAGAGCTCCGAGATGACACAGTGGTGCGTGAGAGAGTTACGGGCAAAGAGACAAGGAATTTGTGTGCGTACGATGAGTGCACCCAAGATATCTAGCTTGGACTAGCTAGAGTATCATACATAGTGTGCGAGAGAGACCTATAGATGGTGTATATATGAATGCGGACTAGAAAGACCCCCCTCCCTCCACACACACACATACACACACACACAGAGTGAGAGAGAGAGAGAGAAAGGGAGAGGGACCAACAAGGATTTTGTGTCGGATGCGTGCGAAAGAATTGAAGATTGTCGGCGAGAGAGTGAGTGAGAGAGAGAGAGAGAACAGGAGTCCGGGAGAGGGGGAGGTCGCGTTTTATGCATCAAAGACTGATATAAACTTGCATTCAAATATTTAAATTGGAGACCATGTTGTCTGCAATCCACACATGAACGGATATATGCGTATGTCAAACAAGTTCATTAATTTGACTTTCAACATGTTCATGGAGTACTATAATACTGTACAACATGCTACTCGATTGAGGTGTTCAATTTTGGATTTAGTTCACTATTTTGACCTATTAACGAGCTAGTTCATTGAATCGAGATATTTCATTTTTGGTTTGACTCGCGTTTTTGAGTGGGTCAACTATTTGTCATATAGTAAATCGCGAGCAACGAGCATGTAAAAACACATTACTCCCAAGCATCATCTCTCCATCTAAAAAAGAAGTGGCAAGCTAATATTTCAAATTTTGGTTCGAATCGACTTGGCAAGGTAGACGTGGATGATCGTTCTCCCAAAATTGGAACGAATCGTTAAACATCCTCTCTGCTCGGTGGAATTCGCCCGAGCAAATAAATGGGAGACGCGAAATTACCGTCCTATGTGGGACACGCATCAATTGCCCGTTGTACATCGAGGGTAGGTTCATAACTTCATCCAAGCGCGCCTTCTCCTCGGCCGAAATGACATGTGCCGAATAATTCATAAACCATGGTCGGCAAAACATGCTCTCCTCGCCCGAAATAGCTCGCGCCCACTATTTCAAAACACGCTCTCCTCGCCCGAATTCGCTCGCGCCCACTATAGTTCAAAACACGCCCTCCTCGCCCGAAGTCGCTCCCGCCCACTATTTGGGGAGAAGCAAAGTTACTCTACTATCCCCGACCCTCAGTACACAGACCCAAGCCGAGAAGCCTATAGGCAAGGGTAGAATTGTAACTCCCCCTCACATTTCAGACAAATGCGTCCGTAAGACATGGTTCCACTCCCCTCCAAATTCCCCCCCACCCGCCGCCATTCATACCTCGTGGGTGCCAAATCACCTTCTCCCCGGGAAGCTCCCTTCTCCCGAGCCACGAAACCTCAGCCCCACCTCCATGGCGCCCCCCACCGCACCAATTTCACAGCCGCCCTCCTCCCTAATGCCGGAGACGTTGTCCAATTGCCGTCGTGCACTGGGTCGTGTGCCTCTTACTCCGTGCTGCTGGTGCTGCCTCGACGACGGTCGCGTGAACCATACCGGAGCCGATTCACCCTCGGCGTTGTTCACGGCGCTGGAGCGGCTCCAACTTCAGATCCGTCCAGAGTCCTGGCGCTGCTTCCGCGTAGCCGTCGACCCTCGCGACATCGCTCTTTCCCTGCCGCCGGTCACCACCGCAACCGTGCCGGCCTCACTGACTCGGCAGCTGGACCTGCGTACTTCACCATGCCGCCAGATAGGTCGCACCCTCATTTGAAATCACTTTATTTAGGCGTCAGTTATCTGAATTTTTATTCTGCGCCAATCGATTCCCAATGGGAAGCAGCACCCCTCGAGGCAGCGGAGCTGCTAGGCTGCCGGTTGGCTGGTGTCTAACATAAGGGTGCGGGGCCGCAAGTTCGCCGCGGAAGCAGCGCTTAGATGGCTATATTTTAGAGTTGCATGGGTTGAAGGTACTGTCACCGCCGGATCTGGATGACGGGGAGTCTTTGTGGATTGGCCCAGGGGCGGCACAACCACGGCAGTGCGGTGGGGCGGGGAGCGGGGTTTTGGACGGGGCCACAGACGGCGGAGGCAGGCTGCTCTACCGTTGGTCACTGGCTCTTCGGGGAAGATTCCAAACAGTGTCAGCCGGGAGGCACAAGACGGCCATCAAGCCATTCGGCGTAGATCGGACAGTACCAAAATAAAATAAAATCGTGTGACCCCAATTTAGTCTTCAGTCAACAGACGTGTGACCACTCTCGTACCTTGCTGTTGATCTCTTAGTGTATTTCTTCATATCAACGAGATATGTCGTTCTTAACTTTATGCATTATCTGCATCTTCAGACACACCGTCTTCCGACTCACCGCAGCTGCTCCAACAAGGGAAGCATACAACAGAAGGGAGCTACAGTCCCCACTCAACAGTTCCCTGCATCGAATGCGCGTGCCCGACATGGACAACCACAACAACTGCAGGGCCATCGACAAGTCAGCACATGATGCTCACTCCTATGGATGGCAGCCAGATAGGTTGTACCCTCATCTTACTTGTGTGCAACATTTATGGCTTTGTTATTCATCTAAGCACGGAAAATAGATCATCACATTTCACTGTATATTCATGATGATCTCTTACGGGTCTTGTTCAGGAGTTCATGTTGTTCCATAGTTCAGCTAAGATACTTGTTCTTTAGGTAACGTTGTTCCATAGTTATCATCCATCAGCCAATGCTATCCCACAAGCTGGTGATTATAGTATTATACCACTTCTAGTATTACCTATGTTGTTCTTTAATACTTTTGTGTGCCATCTAATTAATCTCGAGTACAAACGATACATATTCTGTAGCTTTCATCTGTGTTCTCTCTTTAGTTTATGAGACTTGTTGCTGCTAGTTAAACCCAGTCCTACTATTTATGTCGTCTCCTACAGGCACTCATTTACATAAATCTAACTACTAGTTGTCTTCCATGCATGTCAGATAAAATTGCACACACTGATATATCCACAAGAACCTCATGGAGCAATGTAAAGGCCAATAAACTTGATGTCAATGATACCCAATATGATGGAACATGTAAAGGCAGTTCTTCAGAAGACTTGCAGAAAGATGATGAATCCCCTTCACCCCACAAGGTCCTTGCTCTAACTTGGCCTGTGATATGGGTACAACATGCATATAATGTCCTGGACTGTATCTACTCTGTTGCAATGCCATGTGCTTAGCATGCTGATCATGCATGTAAATATGTCATGCCTTCCTGTTTTTCAGTACCTATTACATTCATGATAACATGTTTTAAAATTCAAATATTGTCATTCTACTCTATCGCAATGCCATCTGCTTAATTTGGACATCATGCTTCTGAATATCTTATGCATTGTTATTCATCAGTATGTACTTCATCTATCTGCCATACCATGTTTTTTTACATTGAAGTGTTGTTCTAGTGCTCTGTTGCAATGCCATCTTATTTTCCCAATCATACACGTGTATGTTGCCTTGGTTATTTCTGTACGTATTCCGCTAGCATATATTTTTACATTCAATTAGTTTTTTTTTGCTGTGTTGTCCTGTCGTATCCCTAGCTCTTACACCATACTCCCTCCGTCCGGATTACATGTTGCCGAAATGGATAAAAAAGGATTTATCTAGAACTGAAATACACCTAGACCCATCCATTTTTTCCGGATGGAGGGAATACATGTCAATATGTCATGCCTTTCTAGTCTTCAGTACCTATTCCATCTCTCTGCTGTCGCATGTTTTATAATTAAAGCACCATTCTTCTATACAAGGCATGCAAGGGGAAGACGACTATGTTAGAATCTGAAGGGTTACAAACAAGGCCTTTGCAAAAGATCCAAATGCCAGGAGATAATAAACCAACTCCAGTTTTTATAGATACTGCTCCAGCACAGAGAAACCCAACAACTACTGATAATAAGCAGATTCCAGTGGCCAAAGAACTAGTCCGCTCCAGTCGAGCAAAAATATGTCAACTCAATTCTAAGAAGCGTGTATGTATCCTTGCATTATAGCATGCTGATCATATTTTCTACATGTTTCTTACCCATCTCTCTTTTAGAAAATAAGCTTAACAGATAGAAGAATTTCTGCAATGGTATCGTTTGTGAAGAAAGATTCTTGCAGGAATTCTTTGTGCTCCAATGTAGATGTAAGTACCTGTTGTATATCACTATATTTTTACATCAGCATGTATTTTGTTAATCGGCGTGAATCCAACCTTTATCTTATCTAAATTTAGTTGTAGCAAAATGTATGATTAAAGGCCACAATGTTGATTTTTGAAAGGAAAACTGTCTGGTAGTTTTGCATCCTGAGCTGCATGAGTGTACTATCTCATATCAGTGGGTTTGAATACTTTGGTTCTGCAGTGGGTTTTTCAGTGTTTTTTTACTGTGTTGTCCTGTCGTATCCCTAGCTCTTACATCATACTCCCTTCGTCCAGATTAAATGTCACAGAAATGCATAAAACTGGATGTATCTAGAACTGAAATACGCCTAGACCCGTCCATTTATTTCCGGATGGAGGGAATACATGTCAATATGTCATGCCTTTCTATTCTTCAGTACCTATTCCATCTCTGCTGTAGCATGTTTTATAACTGAATCACCATTCTTCTATATAAGGCATGCAAGGGGAAGATGGCTCTGTTAGAATCTGAAGGGTTACAAACCAGGTCTTTGCAAAAGATCCAAACGCCAAGAGATAATAAACCAACTCCATTTTTCATAGATACTGCTCCAGCACAGAGAAACCCAACTCCCACTGATAATAAGCAGATTCCAGTGGCCAAAGAACTAGTCCGCTCCAGTCCAGCAAAAGAATGTCAACTCCATTCTAAGAAGCGTGTGTGTATCCTCGCATCATGAAATTTTATAGCATTCTGATCATATTTTCTACATGTTTCTTACCCATCTCTCTTTTAGAAAATAAGCTTAACAGATAGAAGAATTGCTGCAATGGTATCGTTTGTGAAGAAAGATTCTTGCAGGAATTCTCTGTGCTCCAATGTAGATGTAAGTACCTGTTGTATATCACTATATTTTTACATCAACATGTATTTTGTTAATCGGCGTGAATCTAACCTTTATCTGATCTAAAATTAGTTGTAGCAAAATGTTAAAGGCGCCAATGTTGATTTTTGTAAGCAAAACTACCTGGTAGTTTTGCATACTGAGCTGCATGATTGTACTATCTCATATCACACACATTACTGAATTGTAGTGCTTCTCTGGTTGCCCATTCATTCATTGTGTTAATGTTGCTTTCGTACTACCTTACCTGGCAGATGATAGCTGTGCCATATTGTGTTAATTTGGTGTAGGCTACTTACCCAAACGTTCGTTGTGTCAATGTTGCTTTCCTATTATCAGACTTGGCCAATGATAGCAATGCTAGTGTGTTAATTTTGTGCAGGCTGCTGAAGATACAAAGACAAACTCTGGAAACAGCAAGGCAACCCCATTGTTTCTTTCCAGTAAATCTAGGCCAGGTAATATGGCAATAACTCATGATTAATCTGTTTGGTTCCCGTCCTAATTTATGTTATGATGCAGTGGTCGAGACACTCTCCACTATCAATAATACAAGCCTGCCAAAATCGCCATCTGAATTTGTTCAGTATCCTCTATCTCGAATGCAACAGAATAAATGTATGTTTATGAACCAATTAATGGCTGAAGCAATGATGGAAATGGTGGATGAATCAGAGGTGCAGAGTCGTGCGACACAACAACTGATCAATGTTTTCAGAGACAGTGTAGCAAAGCAGAAAGAACTTGCCCACATGCTTATGGGTGTCATTTGTGCTGAGGTTGCAGATTGTGACGTTGTAAATGGTTAGGTTCTGCTCATTTATTTGCACTGGCATCAATCTTTGATTGCCCAGTGGATGTAATTTCCTATAATATATGCTGGATGTGCAATGTTATTCCCTGTATGCCGTACCTTTGCGTGATCGGTTTTGGTCCTGTGCATAATTGCTCGTCGTAATGGGCTCAAATTATCTAATTTGGCCTAAAGACATTTACGAACTTTAGTGGGCCCATTAAGTTAATGGGCCGTTACTAGGCCGAAAGTTAATGGTCGGCCCTCTTACCTCTCGGGTCATTAACAGGCCAACATCGAAGCGGGCAACAGGTGGCCCCAGTTTATTTCACGGGCCGTTAACAGGTCATTACTAAGTTTGGGCTACATATGGCCCTTGTAGGCCTTTAGCAGGCCGAAAGAGACAACGGGCTTCTACTGGACCATGAAGACCATGGGTCGTTAAGAGGCCAAAAGTCAGGTCGTATTGTAAATGGCCCAACTGTGCTGTGGGCCCTTAGTAGGCCGAAAGGGAAACCGGGCTGTATTGGACCATGAAGGGCATGGGCCGTTAAAGGGCCAAAACTAAGGTCCGACTACAAATGGCCCAACTCATTTATGGTCCGTTAACAGGCCGAAAGTCACACAGGGCCGGGAATTGGCCCAATACTTAAATGGGTCGCTAAAAGGCCAAAACTCAGGTCCGACTAAAAATGGCCCAACTGATTTATGGGCCGTCAACAGGCTGAAAGTGACACCAGGCCAGAAAATTGGCCCAGCACTTAAATGGGCCGCTAAAAGGCCGAAACTCAGGTTTGACAACAAATGGCCCATCAAATTTATGGGTCGTCAACAGGCTGAAAGACACACCGGGCCAAAAACTAGCCCAACATTTAAATGGGTTGCTAAAAGGACGAAAGATGTACATCCTGAAAATTGGCCCATCCATTAAACGGACCGTTAACAGGCCGAAATCTCATCGGGCCGATATTGAGCCCAGATAGATAGCGGGCTGTTAACGGGCTCGAACTGACGATGGGCTGCAATGGTGTCAAATCTTTAACAGGCCGTTGACGGGCTGAATTGGCTCATCTTGTATGGGTCGTGGGCTTAAATGGACCTGACACAAGTAGGCCTTATATGGGCTGGCCTGCTAATTTTTACTGGGCTGGCCTTTTCACAGGAATGGGCCTCTGTTGGGTCGTGCCACGTGTCGACGTACCATAGGCGTCTTTCGTCCAATGAGTGGATGACATCTGTCCCAACGGTGAGCCGACACGTGTTTCCTCCAGCCAAAGATGATTTTACACGAGGAAAATCCCCATTGGTCGGGGCTGTTAACGAGTTATCGGATCCAAAACCCGACCCGATAGCTTAACGGCATTCCATTACGATGGATGCCACGTGCCGGTCACCCTTAACGAAAGCACTTCTGTGATGCGCGATTTATCGTCATGGAAGTGGACACTTCCGTGATGATAATTTTGGTAATGTCATGGAACATTTCTACGACAGCACATGTATGACTATCTTGATTCTGTCATAAATTTGTCATGGATGTACATGCATGACAAAAAACGCGACCTACTGTGACAAACATGTATCATCACGGAAGTGTATTTTTTTTGTAGTGATGGCGGATGGACTTACTTTGACAACACTTCCTCCCTTGTGATATAGAAGAAATCCTTAAAATCAAGGCGTCCCCTCGACGTGCGGAAGAATTCATTGCTAGGGCGCTGGAAAAGAATGACATCTTCTCTGTGAGAAGTGCATACCGATGGCACTCAGCGAACTTCAATAGCCTTCCATAGGCGCCGCGAGCAGGGCACCGAACGGTCTACGAGCCATCTGGGCGTCGTTATGGAGGTGCATTGCTTCACCTAAGGTATGTACCTTTGTGTGGAGATTGGTCACCGATCCTTTGCCCACTGGGTTATAAAACACTCCAAAAACAAGGAAGTCACTAATGTATGCCCAATTTGTGGTACTGAGCCGGAATGCTCCTTCCACGCCTTATGCAAATGCCCTCATGGTAAGTCCTTATGGAGAGCTATGTCGGAAGTTTGGAGATTGCGAAGACTTGATCTTATGCAAAATATAGGCCCTGAGTGGCTTTTCATATACTCATGTGATCTTGCCGAGGTGGACCGCATTATGATGTACATGACGTTGTGGCACATTTGGCACTGCCAAAATGAGATTGTCCACGGCGAGACTCCTCCGCCCATTGAAGCATCACAAAGATTTTTTATCAGTTATCTGGACTCTATTCTTGGTATTGTCGAAGGGCCTCTATTCTTGGTATTGCGCAACACTCGGAGAAGGATGTGGTGAAAGGAAAAGGAGTGATATCTTCTGAAGGTAAAACAAGAAGTCCCTTGCCTGGCATCTCAACGGGTAATCAGAAACTAGAAATTAGATGGCAAACTCCTGATAGTGGTTGGGTAAAATTGAATACTGATGCCTCATTCATATCAACTAATGATGCGGGCAGCGGCATTGTTTTGCGTGATTTAGTTGGCAACATCATTGTATATGCATGTATGCAATTATTCTTTTGCCATGATGCGCTAGAGACAGAACTTCTGGCTATTAAGGAAGGATTATCATTAGCGCTGGTTTGGACTCCACTGCTTATAGTTGTTGAATCAGACTATCTTCAATCTTGAAGTTGTATACCTCATTCAGAGAGCAGGCGATGATAGATCAAGATATGTGTTCATTCTTAGAGAAATCCATGCCCATGTGCATGATGATCATGTAATTAGTATTACTCACCAAGCATAGTCAAAATTGTGCCAGTGATGCAATGGCATGGTAGGAGTGAGTCCAGAACTGCAGTATGGTTAGGTTCAGGTCCGGATTTCTTGTTGGCACTTTGTAACAGATGCCAAGATGGTTTGTGTTGAGATATGTATTTAGCACATCTATTCTTTTATTCCAAGTCTCCTCCTTGTGTATAGTTGAGGATATGACTTGCCCTATGTACTATATATACTTGTGCATATGCACCCATCAATACATTGAGAGTTGCATCCTATTCCTCTACATGGTATCAGCCTAACCCTCGATCCCATCCCTAGTCGCGCCGTCGTCGCCTCTCCTGGCCGCCGCCGCTCCCGCTGTCCCGCGCCATCGCCTCCCTGGCCGCCGTGCCTCCTCCCTCCCCCCACCACAACCCTCCCCCCGCCGCGCCTCCACCCTCCCGCGCTGCCATGCCCCGCCTCTCACCCCGAGCCGCCTCCTCCCCAAAACCCTAAAAGCCTCCTGCTCCCATCCTGCGCCGCCATCCCGCCCTTGCTGCCATGTCGGCCCTCGGGACTTCCTCCTCCTCCAGCGCAACCCCTAGCAACCCGTTTGATTCCTCCTACGGGTCCAAACCTGATGAGCCCCAAGCCGCCAACATCCGCGACATCCACGTCTCCGATCACGTCCCCATCATCCTCTCCCACGCCTCCGCAAACTACTATGCCTGGAAAACCTACTTCAATCTCCTCTTCCATGAGTACAACCTTCGTGACCATGTGGACGGTCTCGCCAATTTCTTCGCCGGCGCCCACGACGCCAACCGGCTCGCCATCGACGCCACCCTCATCCGGTTCTTCTTCCTCACCGTCTCTCCGGACATCTTCCACACTGTCGTTCACGACGTGGATGATGCCTACATGGTGTGGACCAAGATCAATGGCCTCTTCACCGACAACAAGCTTCAACGGATTGTTTTCTTGCAGCAGGAATTTTTTGGGTGTCATCAGAACGACTCCACCATCGACGCCTTCTATCTCTGGCTCAAGACCCTCTCCGACGAGCTCAATGACGTCGGGTTCAAGGTGGGCGATGAGCTTCTCCTCTCGACGCTCACCGCCGGCCTCAACGAGGACTTCGGCAACACCGCCGGCCTCAACGAGGACTTCGGCAACACCGCCTCCAACCTCACCCTCATGGCCAACCCTACTTACGAGCGGGCAGTGGCCTATCTTCGTCTTGAGGAGTGGCGGATGAAGCACCTCCGCACCCATGCCGTCCACACCTCTCTCGCCGCCGGCCTCTCCACCGGCGCCTCTACACCACCCTCGGCGCCCCGTCCTCCGGCTGTCCTGCACCCCACGCCGGTGCCGCAGCCGCCCCAACCACCGCGCAATGGTGGGAACGGCGGCAACTGTCGCCGCAGTCGCGGCGGTCAACGCCAAGGCGGAGGGAAATGTGGCGACAGCGGCGGTCAAGATCCCCAGCAGCAGCCCCCGCTACCCTGGGCCAGAGGCTACAACCCCTGGACGGGGGTCGTGCACGCATACAGTATGCCAGTGCCGCGGCCCCGGCCCAAGCACGCACCAGGCGCTCCTGGCCGTGCCTCTCGGCGCCCACAGCGGTGCTCCCACCCCTCCTGTCGCGCCCTCTTACGGCGCGTACGGCGTCCCCAGCGCGTACGGTGCCCCCTACTACGACACGGCCCTTCTAGCGGCGCTGCATATACCCTACTCTAGTGGTGGCGGCGATTGGATTATGGACTCCAGTGCCACCGCTCATATGTCCGCTCATCCGGGTAACCTCTCCTCTGTCCATCCCACTTCCACTCCCTCCCGCATCATCATCGGCAATGGTGTTGGTCTTCCCATCTCTCACGTCAGTTCGGCACCCTTTCCTTCTAACTCTCGACCTCTCTCTCTTAATAATGTCATTGTTTCTCCTCATCTCATTCAGAACTTAGTTTCCGTTCGTAATCTTTCTCGTGATATTTTTGTAACTGTGGAATTTGACGAAGTTGGCTTTTCTGTTAAGGACGCTCGCACCAGGATGATTCTTCACCGTTGTGACAGTCCCCACGACCTCTACCCAGTTCAGTGACCGTCATCTCCGGGTGGTCCTCGAGCTTTTTCTGCCGGCATCGATCTTTGGCATGCTCGTCTTGGGCATCCTAGCACTTCTTCACTTCGTCAAATAATGAGAGGTTTTTCTTTTTCATGTAATAAAATGGCCGCTCACTCCTATGAAGCCTATCGGTTAGGCAACATGTTCGCCTTCCTTTTAGTTCCTCTTCCACAGTTTCTTCCTTTCCATTTGAGTTGATTCACAGCGATGTATGGACATCTCCAGTACCTAGTAATTCTGGTTATCTTTATTATCTTGTTATACTGGGTGATTACTCTCACTTTGTGTGGACATTTCCTCTTCGTAGGAAATCCATTGTTGCCGCCACTCTCATTGCATTCTATGCTTATGTCTCCACACAGTTCGGGCGACCCATACTCGCACTTCAGACCGACAACAGGAAAGAATTCGACAATCTCACCATCCGCCATCTTCTTTCCTCCCACGGCACCGTGTTTCATCTCACGTGTCCATACACCTCCCAGCAGAATGGCCGTGCCGAGCGCATCCTACGCACCCTCAATGAGTGTGTGCGTACCCTTCTTTTCCATGCCTACATGCCCTCTCGGTTTTGGCTAGATGCCCTCGCCACCACCACCCTCCTCCTTAACCTTCGGCCATGCCATCCGCGCTGGAACTATGCGCCTCACCATCTCTTATATGGCACTCATCCCTCCTATGATGGTCTCCGTATTTTCGGTTGTCATTGCTACCCCAACACCACAACCACCACCTCTCATAAACTCGCTCCTCGTTCCGTTCCACGTGTGTTCCTTGGTTACCCGGCCAACCCTAAGGGTTATTGCTGCTATGACCCCGTGTCTCACCGTGTCATCACCTCACGGCACGTGTACTTTGATGATCTTGTGTTTCCCTTTGCACAGGAACAGGTGGCACCGTCTTCCCCTCCCGCGGCGGGTTCTCCTCCGTGCCGTCGCCCGCTGCCGGCCTTGGGTGCTCTGGCACCCCCGCCCGCGGTGCCCTCATCCGGATCGGGGCCATCCACGGCTCCCTCCTACGGCTTGACGCCCTCGTCGCCTGGAGCCACATCGCCCCGGTCCCCCGCCATGCATGCTGGGCCGCCTGTTGGGCCGTCGGCTGGGTCGGCCCCTACTGGCGCGGCCTCCCCTGGCACGGCCTCTCCTGGTGCAGCTTCGACCCCGCCTCGGTCGCCTGCTGGCGCGATCGCCGCCCCGTCGTTGCCTGGTTCTCCCGACGCCGCGGCATCGACCTCAGCTCGGCCCGCCTCTCCCGTGGACGCCGTGGATGCCACCGCCTCTCCCGTGGACGCTGTGGATGCCATGGCCTCGCCGCCACCCGTGGCCGCTGCGACCGCCGGGCCCGTCACACGCTCGCGCACTGGTGTCTTCCGCCCGAGCTCCCACTATGCGGATGACTATGTCTGCACCGCCTCGATGTCCGCTCCTTCCCCGCTGTCGTCCTCGGTTCGGGCTGCTCTCCGCGACCCTCTTTGGATGGCCGCCATACAGGAGGAGTTCGACGCTTTGCAGCTGAACCGGACTTCGCAGCTTGTTCCCCGTCCCCGGCACGCTAACATGATCACCGAGAAGTGGTTCTTCAAACACAAGCTTTGTCCCGACGGCACTCTTGATCGCTACAAGGCGCGTTGGGTTGTTCGTGGTTTCCGGCAACGCGCCGGTGTGGACTTCACCGACACCTTCGCTCCGGTTGTTAAGCCCGGGACGATCCGCACTATTCTACAGTTGACGGTCTCTCGTGCCTGGCTGGTTCATCAGATGGACGTCTCCAACACGTTCCTCCATGGTCATCCTGAGGAGCAGGTCTTCTGTCAGCATCCCCGGGGTGGCATCCCCTGAAGCCCATCCTGGAGCGGTGGCAGGCGAGGAGTTGCGACCTGCGGCTCCTGAGGCCGAGGCTCCCGAGGCCCCGGCCGTCCTTCATGAGGCGGCGCCTGGCGGCGTGTCCCAGGCCGATCCCTTTGGCGCCGATCACCTTGACGCCTCCTCCATGCCGCTGACCAACCCTTGTGTCAGGCGCTTAGGCCGGTTCCGCGTAGACTTCCAGGCCCTCTGCAAGAGGAAGGAGGCCTCGGGTGGCAATGATCGCCCCCACCGCCCATTGAAGTGCAGGAAGTACTTCGCCATCGACGAGTAAGTCCTCTTCTTTCTCAATTCCTTACTTTCCTGTTGCTTCAACTGATCATAGCCTTTCAGGGCCCTTCCCGCCGAGTTGATGGAGACGGCTGGGGAGCCATCCCCTCAAGCTTCACCTTCTGCGCCGATTTTGAGCGCCCCGAGCTCGAGTACCGCCCTTGCCGTGGGGCTGCTTGGAGAAGCAGGCCGACCTGCGGAGCATCTTGATCCTGCGCGCCTCGTGCCCCTCCTTCGTGAGCTCTCCTGGGGCACTGCCAGCCTGCCCTGCGCTCACCCTTTAGTCGTGGACGGTGACTGGCTGAAGTCGATCTTGAGTTCCTCCTCGGGGGACGAACTGGCGCCGGCCTGGATCCATGGCGGGGCCCGTCCGGCGATTATGGGGGCGCCAGCCCCCAGCCCCCTGCCGAGAGGGGGTGTGCTGCCTCATGGCCCTCCTCATGCGCCAGGGGCGAAGGACGACGCGGAAGACGTGCTTAGGCGCGCTCGGGAGCGCAGTGCCCTTCGTCGAGAGTTCCTTCAGAAGGCGGCGGACGCGGTGAATCAGCTCGAGGTAGAGCTCGCTGGCGAGGATGCACACCTCAAGGCCGAAGGCCTATGCCTTGCCGATAAGAGGTGCAAGCTGAAGGTGGCCGTCAGCCTTGCGCGCCACCAATGTGATCTTGAAAACGCGAAGGCTGAAGCGTTTCTGGTGGCCTCGCGGGAGGCCTGCTCCCAAGCCATCGAGGAGGCCCAGGAAGCAGACCGACAACGCAAGGCTGCAGAGGAGCGCGCGTGGGAGCTCCAGGCCTGGAGCAACTCTCTGGAGCGGCAAGTGGAGTTGTGCCAGGCAGCCCTTGTGTCGCTGAAGGAGGGACCCGATGACGAGGCGGAGCTCCTGAGGCGCGAGGAGGTGCTGGCATTGGAGGCCGCCGAGCGTAACCTCGACCTCGAGCGGTTGGAGACGAGGGAGCGCCTGGTGACCCAGGCGGAGGACGAAGTTGACGCGAGGGAGGCCCGTGTCCAAGAAGAAGTCGACCGTTGCGTGGCGGGAGCTCGCTTGAATCTTGAGCGGGAGTACGAGAGGAGGTTGGGGCTGATCAGGGCCGAAGCTGAAGGCAGGACCGCTGCCCTCAGGGCCAAGCTGACTGAAGTGACGCGGCCTACGGATTCCTCCGCGGCTGCCCTCGGTGCAGCACAGGCGGAGCTGGCTTCTTCCCGCACCGAGCTGCTTCTTCTCCAACAAAGGGTCGATGGCGCCGAGGCCGTTGCGCGGCGGAATGAGGACGAGATCTGTCAGCGGCAGACTCTGGAACACTTAGTGAAAGGGCCAACGTGGCCCTCGGCAACATCTGCGAGGCGGCTATTGCGGAGCCTCGTGTAATCAACTACGCTGGCAACCTCCGGTTCTTCACAGATGTGGTGACGCAGCTGGAGACCCATTCTGACAGGGCCCACAGGCTTGTTGAGGAGAGGAGCTGAGCCCTGCTTGGACGTGTTTTCTCCCGCGTCTTCAGTTATCTTCACGACAGGGACCCCCATTTCGACTTTGATGTCACCATCGCACCGGTGCCCGTAGCCATCCGGGGCGATCTGGCGCAGTGGGTGGAGGACAACGTGGACGCCCTCGTTAGGGCCTTCGCCACTGATGACGACGGCGTGGTTGTGGCCGCCGATGAAGGCGGCGTTGTGAACGAGCATGATGCAGATGACGGCGATGACGTGGGTGATGGTGAGGCGAGTGATGCCAGTGATGCCTCCGGAGGCGCTCCCAAAGATGCATTGGGAGATTTGTCTGATTGATCGCGTGTCACCTCCGTTGTTTACCCTGCACGGAAAGAGTTCAGGCTCGGCCCTGAAGGTTGTCAGAGCATGTTGGGAGGGGGAGACCCTCGTGTAAAGGTTTGCAGCTAGTGCACTTGTAGACATAACGCCGCATGTGTGCTGAGCCACCTGTCCCGCGATGGGCCAGCTGACTTGTTTACCTTTGGCCCGGATGGGTCCCGAGCGAGCATGCGTGGGTCGCACTGCCTTGAGTGTCTTCTGGGTGAACCCATTGATCCTGCGATGAGAACCTCCTGAGAGGGTGCGGTGACAGCGGTCCGGATGGTAGACGTGCCTGGCCCGGCCCGGCTCGCGAGGGGGTCGCGAGGGGAGGCAGCTGACGCTAACTTTGGACGCAAAGCTGAAACCAAAACGTGAGAGATTGCTCGAACGAGACTAAACACCCCTTCCCCGAACACACGCAAGTCTCAAGCTCAAATCCAACTTAAATTCAAATCGAAGAAACTTGACAACAGATAAAAAGGTAAAAAGCAAAAAAGCCGCGTCCGGCACCTAGTCTAGTCTTCGACATCTTCTCACCAACGCGAAGCTAAGTGCTGCCACTGGGCGTGGGCGGGAGCCCCCCGAGGCCCGAGGGCGGCTCTCCGAAGACTCCGGGGCGTGTACAGCCCCACTCATTATTACGTGAGAGTGTCACGGGTGGCGAGCTTCACAGGCACTGGGCCTTCTTCACAGGTACCGGCCTTGCTTCATATCGCCAGACGAGGGCCCCGCCTTGCACCACACTCTATCGCCACCAACGGCGGCCGAAGACCAAGGACGACGCCGATGGGATAAAGCGGTCGCCAGCGGTTCCCACGACGACCACGGGTCCTCTGCCGGGGGCAGGCCCTGAGGCACCTCCCCGGCAGAGGGCCTACCTCCTGAGAACGCCTTGCTCCGAGCGCCGCGGAGGCGATCCCGGGTCTCGGCCCCTCTCCTGCAGCCCCCGGTGCCCTCCTCCTGAGGGTAGGAGGCTGCAGCATTGGGGCAGCCATCTGTTGCGGCGACCTGTATCTCCTGCGACCCATGGTTACCATAAGCTTGCTCCTGAGGAATTAGCGGTACCCGATAGTTGCCGCCACCAGCGCGGTTGTCGAGGCTCTCTTGGGATTCCCGAAAGAGCTCAGCTTCTGGCGCCTCCTCGCCCCAGCCTGGCCCGAGGAATGAGCCATGGTCTTCTTCCAACACGCACTCTTTATCCACCATGTGGGGCACATAGGCTTCTGGGGCCGCCGCCCCGAGGGCTTCGCCGTAGTGCCCCATAAGACACGCAGTCCCGCTTGAACCGTTGTCTTGGGGGTGGTAGCGCGGCGGCCCACCGAGGCCGTAGGCTGCAGCGTGCGCTCCCTCGCCGGCCGGAGGTGGAGCCGCCACTGCTTGTCGCCCGGTGCTGACGGCCAGGTTGGCGTTGGGGAGGCCTTGGAATCCGCTCTGAGTTGAGCGGACACGTATGGGGCCGCCATACGGCCCGCCCTGGATCTGGGGTGGCAGCTGGACGGAGAAGGGATGAGCTCCCGAGGCGGCGGAGCCCAGGAGCTCGGCCACTCGCTCTAGCAGCATGTCGTGGCCACCCTCCAGCAGCCTGCACCGTAGCAGTTCTCGGGCTACTGTGAGCGCGGCCCTTGAGTTCGCCTGCTCCCGTCGGATGTGCGGCGATGTGGCCGCGGCGTGGCTTGAGGCCCTTGCTGCTGACTGCACCTGCCGCGGCGTGAGGGCAGGCGGCACTTGGCCGCGTCGCTCGTGCCCCACAGCGCCCTGCGGAGCGCGAGCTGCCTGGGGTACGAGGTTGAGGTCGCCCTGGGCGGGCGGCACGGTGTGGGCGGGCCATGCCGCCCAGCGATGGGCGTTGGCCGTCGGGTCGCCGGACATGAGAACGATGAAGCGATGGGGCGCGAGGCGGTGGAAGAAGGATTCCGGCGCACCCCTACCTGGCGCGCCAAATGTCGGATTTCGGGTTCCTGCAGACCCTTGAGGTTCGAACTCTGGGGTGTGCGCGAAGATCTCTCCCCTACCGACTCACATCTCGAAGCCTCGCTCGGAATCTAGACTACATGATGAACAACACAAGGGACGCAAGGTTTATACTAGTTCGGGCCACTGTTGTGGTGTAATATCCTACTCTAGTTTGTGGTGTGGTGGATTGCCTCACGGGCTGATGATGAACAATACAAGAGAAGAACAGCCTCGCGAGGGGTGTTCTTGCGATGGTGTTGTCCCTTTGGAGGGGTTGATTCCAGCTATCTCTATACTATGGTGGCTAGCCCTATATATAGAGTGAGAGGCCCTGGTCCTCTTCCCAAATATTGAGCAGGAAGGGCGCCAACAATTGGCCATTTTGAAGGGGAACATCTAGTACACTTATCCTGACTAAAGTTGGTCCTTGCCTGCCAAAGACTCTGATGATGACGCTGTCTTGGGCTCCACGGTAACCTCCATCCTGGCGCTCTGCTGGTCTTGGTCTTGTTGCACCAAAATGGTATCCTTTCCTTGATACCTTGGCATGTGCTTGCTCCCTTTGCACCAAAGGGGAAAACAAGGACACTGCGTACGCCGGCGCCCGTCCGGTGCCCGCCTGGCCTCGATCGTCATGGCTTGCGTCACGGGCACCTCGCGAGGTACCCCTGCCTTGATCTCTCCACCTCCTCGCGAGCCAGCCTGACGAGGCTGTTCCTGAGGAAGCTTCCTGTCGTCCGCCCCACGAGGCTTTGCCCCTCGCGAGGGTCTTAAGCTTGAGTTGATGAAGATGGGCCGCACTGGACCATTGCTTGAGCCACGCCACAGGCCGCAGGCAGGCAAGTCTGGGGACCCCCGTTCCTAGAACGCCGACAGTAGCCCCCGGCCCAAGGCGCGCCCGGACTTGGCTTAGCAGAGAAGCGAAGGGGCAAGTGCGAAGCGCCGCGGGCCCCAACAGCCTGCGGCCTTGGGCGCCGCGTGGCGGATGATTGGATGTGGGCGTCTTCGTTTCGCCACGCCCCTCATTACGCGCCAAGCTAGGCGGACCCATGGTTGCACACAGTCATTCCCTTTTCACCGTTTGCGTGTCCCCCGTCCTTCCTTCTTCCTCGAGCTCCAACCTCCGCCTCCAATCCGACTCGAACTCTCGCCCCTTTCCGTCGCCATGGCACCAATGAAGAAGGAAAAGGGGAAGAAGCCCGCGCCTTCGCCGCGCTCGCCTCCGGCAGCGGCTCCCGCCGTCGATCGGTCAATCATACTCAACCCTGAAGCCTTGGACAAGGTCCGCTCTGCTCTCGCCTCCATCTTCAACGAGTGCGGGAGGACGACGGTCTGACCTGCATCTCACTCCTCCTTCGACAGGGTCGTCACAGAGGTCCGATTCTTTGCTGATGCCCTGTGGGCGGGTCTGGTTCCCCCCTTTTCTGCTTTCTTCAATGCGGTGCTCTCCCATTATCAGATCCACATGATGCACCTTGGTCCCAAATCCATTACTCTCCTTGTTGTTTTCGCCTTTGTTTGCGAGGCCATGGTGGGCATTCCTCCTTCTGTTGCCCTCCTGCACCATTTCTTCTCTCTACGCCTGAGCGACCCCACTCAATGCTCGGGGTGCGTGAGCTTCCTCGCCGTGCCGGAGACGGTTGCTTCGGGGATCGATTTCAGCCTTGCTCCTCCTACGGCCAGGTTCCGAGAGCGGTGGCTGTATGTGGATGTCGGAGTGCCCAGCCCCCTGCTCTCGCACCCAACCTCGCCCGCTGCCCCAACTTGGGCTGGGGTCATGAGATGCTCACGAGCCCCCAGCTCGCCTTCGTCTGGCGTCGCTTCCGGAATTTGGGGGCGCTCGATGTGACGGCGCCCAAGGTGGTGAAGGAGTTCCTTCAACGTCGCATTGCTCCTCTCCAGCGTCATTCCCGCCGGATGTGGGCCTTTGCGGGGCATGAAGACCGCATGAGGCTCCAGGAGGAAGATCTGGCGCCCGAAGTGCTGAGGACGGTGCTCAGGGTCCTGACTGACGATCCTTCCCCAGGCAGCCTTGGGCACGGGGCTTCCCTCTTGTACCTTTGCTCGGGTAGGGCCGATTTTGTGAAGAAGATGCCTAGCTTCGACGAATGGGGGATGCGCCTAGTCGGCCTCACAGGGCCCCACAAGAACCCAGATGTTGTGGTTGCTCTCCCGGTTGCCCACGATGGTCCTGCCTCAGGTGATGGAGCTGGGAGACAAGGACCGCCAGGAGCTGAGGGGGTTGTTGTCGAGATGCTGATGCCGCGCGAATCCCCGGGGGTGGCATCCCCCGAAGCCCATCCTGCAGCGGTGGCGGGCAAGGAGTTGCGGCCTGCAGCTCCTGAGGCTGAGGCTCCCGAGGCCCCGGCCGTCCTTCATGAGGCGGCGCCTGGCGGCGTGTCCCAGGCCGATCACCTTGACGCCTCCTCCACGCCGCTGACCGACCCTTGTGTCAGGCGCTTAGGCCGGTTCCGCATAGACTTCGAGGCCCTCCGCAAGAGGAAGGAGGCTTCGGGTGGCAATGATCGCCCCCGCCGCCCATTGAAGTGCAGGAAGTACTTCGCCATCGACTAGTAAGTCCTCTTCTTTCTCAATTCCTTACTTTTCTGTTGCTTCAACTGATCATAGCCTTTCAGGGCCCTTCCCGCCGAGTTGATGGAGACGGCTGGGGAGTCATCCCCTCAAGCTTCACCTTCTCCGCCGATTTTGAGCGCCCCGAGCTCGAGTACCGCCCTTGCCGTGGTGCTGCTTGGAGAAGCAGGACGTACTGCGAAGCATCTTGATCCTCCGCGCCTCGTGCCCCTCCTTCGCGAGCTCTCCTAGGGCACTGCCAGCCTGCCCCGCGCTCCCCCTTTAGTCGTGGACGGTGGCTGGCTGAAGTCGATCTTGAGTTCCTCCTTGGGGGACGAACTAGCGTCGGGCTGGATCCATGGCGGGGCCCGTCCGGCGATTATGGGGGCGCCAACCCCCAGCCCCCTACCGAGAGGGGGTGTGCTGCCTCATGGCCCTCCTCATGCGCCAGGGGCATAGGACAACGCGGAAGACGTGCTTAGGCGCGCTCGGGAGCGCAGCGCCCTTCGTCGAGAGTTCCTTCAGAAGGCGGCGGACGCGGTGAATTAGCTTGGGCGCCTCGCGGCCGAAGGCCTGCGCCTTGCCGATGAGAGGTGCAAGCTGAAGGTGGCCGTCGGCCTTGTGCGCCACCAACGTGATCTTGAAAACGCGAAGGATGAAGCGTCGCTGGTGGCCTCGGGGGAGGCCTGCTCCCAAGCCGTCGAGGAGGCCCCGGAAGCAGACCAACGGCGCAAGGCTGTAGAGGAGCGCGCGTGGGAGCTCCAGGCCTGGAGCAACTCTCTGGAGCGGCAAGTGGAGTTGCACCAGGCGGCCCTTCTATCGCTGAAGGGGGGACTCGATGACGAGGCGGAGATCCTGAGGAGTGAGGAGGTGCTGGCATTGGAGGCCGCCGAGCGTAACCTCGACCTCGAGTGGTTGGAGACGAGGGAGCGCCTGGTGACCCAGGCGGAGGACGAAGTTGACGCGAGGGAGGCTCGTGTCCAAGAAGAAGTCAACCGTCGCGTGGAGGGAGCTCGCTTGAATCTTGAGCGGGAGTACGAGAGGAGGTTGGGGCTGATCAGGGCCGAAGTTGAAGGCAGGACCACTGCCCTCAGGGCCAAGCTGACTGAAGTGACGTGGCCTGCGGATTCCTCCGCGGCTGCCCTCGGCGCAGCGCAGGCGGAGCTGGCTTCTTCCTGCGCCGAGCTGCTTCTTCTCCAACAGAGGGTCGACGGCGCCGAGGCCGTTGCGCGGCAGAATGAGGACAAGATCCGTCAGCGGCAGACTCTGGAGCATGTGCATGGCCCCATGCTTCGAACACTCAGGGAAAGGGCCAACGCGGCCCTGGGCAACATCTGCGAGGCGGCCGTTGCGGAGCCTCGTGTAATCAACTACGTTGGCAACCTCCGGTTCTTCACAGATGTGGTGACGCAGCTGGAGACCTATTCTGACAGGGCCCACAGGCTTGTTGAAGAGAGCAGCCGAGCCCTGCTTGGACGTGCTTTCTCCCGCGTCTTCAGTTATCTTCAGGACAGGGACCCCCATTTCGACTTTGATGTCGCCATCGCGCCGGTGCCCGTAGCCATCCGGGGCGATCTGGCGCAGTGTGTGGAGGACAACGTGGACGCCCTCGTTAGGGCCTTCGCCACTGATGACGACGGCGTGGTTGTGGCCGCCGATGAAGGCGGAGTTGTGAACGAGCATGATGCGGATGACGGCGATGACGTGGGTGATGGTGAGGCCAGTGACGCAAGTGATGCCTCTAGAGGTGCTCCCAAAGATGAATTGGGAGGTTTGTTTGATTGATCGCGTGTCACCTCCGCTGTTTACCCTGCGCGGAAAGAGTTCGGGCTCGGCCCTGAAGGTTGTCAGAGCATTTTGGGAGGGGGAGCCCCTCGTGTAAAGGTTTGCAGCTAGTGCACTTGTAGACATAACGCCGCATGTGTGTTGAGCCACCTGTCCCGCGATGGGCCAGCTGACTTGTTTACCTTTGGCCCGGACGGGTCCCGAGCGAGTCTGCGTGGGTCGCAGTGCCTAGAGGGTCTTCTGGGTGAACCCATTGATCCTGCGATGAGAACCTCCTAAGAGGGTGCGGCGACAACGGTTCGGATGGTAGACGTGCCTGGCCCGGCCCGGCTCGCGAGGGGGTCGCGAGGGGAGGTAGCTGACGCTAACTTTGGACGCAAAGCTGAAACCAAAACGTGAGAGATTGCTCGAACGAGACTAAACACCCCTTCCCCGAACACACGCAAGTCTCAAGCTCAAATCCAACTTAAATTCAAATCGAAGAAACTTGACAACAGAGAAAAAGGTAAAAAGCAAAAAGCCGCGTCCGGCACCTAGTCTAGTCTTCAACATCTTCTCACCAACGCGGAGCTAAGTGCTGCCACTGGGCGTGGGAGGGAGCCCCCCGAGGCCCGAGGGCGGCTCTCCGAAGACTCCGGGGCGTGTACAGCCCCACTCATTATTACGTGAGAGTGTCACGGGTGGCGAGCTTCACAGGCACTGGGCCTTCTTCACAGGTACCGGCCTTGCTGCCAGACGAGGGCCCCGCCTTGCGCCACACTCTATCGCTACCGACGGCGGCGGAGACCAAGGACGACGCCGATGGGATAAAGCGGTCGCCAGCGGTTCCCCCGACGACCACGGGTCCTCTGCCGGGGGCAGACCCTGAGGCACCTCCCCGGCAGAGGGCCTACCTCCTGAGAACGCCTTGCTCCGAGCGCCGCGGAGGCGAGCCCGGGTCTCGGCCCCTCTCCTACAGCCCCCGGTGCCCTCCTCCTGAGGGTAGGAGGCTGCAGCATTGGGGCAGCCATCTGTTGCGGCGACCTGTATCTTCTGCGACCCATGGTTACCATAAGCTTGCTCCTGAGGAATTAGCGGTACCCGATAGTTGCCGCCACCAGCGCGGTTGTCGAGGCTCTCTTGGGATTCCCGAAAGAGCTCAGCTTCTGGCGCCTCCTCGCCCCAGCCTGGCCCGAGGAATGAGCCATGGTCTTCTTCCAACGCGCAATCTTTATCCACCATGTGGGGCACATAGGCTTCTGGGGCCACCGCCCCGAGGGCTTCGCCGTAGTGCCCCATAAGACACGCAGTCCCGCTTGAACCGTTGTCTTGGGGGTGGTAGCGCGGCGGCCCACCGAGGCCGTAGGCTGCAGCGTGCGCTCCCTCGCCGGCCGGAGGTGGAGCCGCCACTGCTTGTCGCCCGGTGCTGATGGCCAGGTTGGCGTTGGGGAGGCCTTGGAATCCGCTCTGAGTTGAGCGGACACGTATGGGGCCACCATACGGCCCGCACTGGATCTGGGGTGGCAGCTGGACGGAGAAGGGATGAGCTCTCGAGGCGGCGGAGCCCAGGAGCTCGGCCACTCGCTCTAGCAGCACGTCGTGGCCGCCCTCCAGCAGCCTGCACCGTAGCAGTTCTCGGGCTACTGTGAGCGCGGCCCTTGAGTTCGCCTGCTCCCATCGGGTGTGCGGCGTTGTGGCCGCGGCGTGGCTTGAGGCCCTCGCTGCTGACCGCACCTGCCGCGGCGTGAGGGCAGGCGGCGCTTGGCCGCGTCGCCCGTGCCCCACAGCGCCCTGCGGAGCGCGAACTGCCTGGGGTACAAGGTTGAGGTCGCCCTAGGCGGGCAGCACGGCGTGGGCGGGCCACGTCGCCCAGCGATCGGCGTTGGCCTCGGGTCGTCGGACATGAGAACGACGAAGCGATGGGGCGCGAGGCGGTGGAAGAAGGATTCCGGCGCACCCCTACCTGGCGCGTCAAATGTCGGATTTCGGGTACCGGCAGACCATTGAGGTTCGAACTCTGGGGTGCACGCGAAGATCTCTCCCCTACTGACTCACGTCTCGAAGCCTCGCTCGGAATCTAGTCTACACGATGAACAACACAAGGGACGCAAGGTTTATACTAGTTCGGGCCACCGTTGTGGTGTAATACCCTACTCTAGTTTGTGGTGTGGTGGATTGCCTCGGGGGCTGATGATGAACAATATAAGAGAAGAACAGCCTCGCAAGGGGTGTTCTTGCGGTGGTGTTGTCCCTTTGGAGGGGTTGATTCCAGCTGCCTCTATACTATGGTGGTTAGCCCTATATATAGAGTGAGAGGCCCTGGTCCTCTTCCCAAATATTGAGCGGGAAGGGCGCCAACAATTGGCCATTTTGAAGGGGAACATCTAGTACACTTATCCTGACTAAAGTTGGTCCTAGCCTGCCAAAGACTCTGATGAAGACGCCGTCTTGGGCTCCACGGTGACCTCCATCCTGCCGCTCTGCTGGTCTTGGTCTTGTTGCACCGAAATGGTAGCCTTTGGCTGATATCTTGGCCTGTGCTTGCTCCCTTTGCATCAAAGGGGAAACAATGACACTGCGCAGGCCGGCGCCCGCCTGGCGCCCGCCTGCCCTCGATCGTCATGGCTTGCGTCACGGGCACCTCGCGAGGTACCCCTACCTTGATCTCTCCGCCTCCTCGCGAGCCAGCCTGACGAGGCTGTTCCGGAGGAAGCTTCCTGTCATCCGCCCCGCGAGGCTTGGCCCCTCGCGAGGGTCTTGAGCTTGAGTTGATGAAGATGGGCCGCACTGGGCCATTGCTTGAGCCACGCCGCAGGCCGCAGGCAGGCAAGTCTGGGGACCCCGTTCCCAGAACGCCGACAGCCATGTTCGTGTTCTGCACGTTCCCATCTCCCAACAGTTTGCCGATATCATGACCAAAGGCTTGCCTACAACGTCTTTCGAGGAATTCCGATCCAGTCTCTGCGTCAACAACGGTGTCGCTTCGACTGCGGGGGATGTTGAGATATGTATTTAGCACATGTAGTGTTGTACTCCAAGTCTCCTCCTTGTGTATAGTTGAGGATATGGCTTGCCCTATGTACTATATATACTTGTGTATATGCACCCGTCAATACATTGAGAGTTGCATCATATTTCTCTAGTTTGGTTTGAGTAATACGTACAAATTATTTCCCCCGCAAAAAAAAGGGACCTCTAAAAAATGCAGCAGAATGCCGTGAATAGGGACTCCCGTGGACCGTTACAAAACGAGGACGACCCGAGCTGTTGTTTTCGTGGTTGGTTTTCTCAGTGGGCGCTTATACGCGCCGGCGCACCGGCCGAAAGGTTCGGCCGGTCCAGCCCAGCCCGTTGGGTCTGAGCCGCGCGTCCGTTGGATCCAGGAAAAAAAAAGAAAAAATAGATCGCCCCCAGCTTCTTCTTCCTTGGGCAGTCGGCCTGGATCCACATCTCCCGCTCGGGGAGCGCAGCACCGCGCCTCCCGTCCCCTCCGGTGGTCGTCCTCGTGGTCAGTCCCCACCCTCGTTGGTCTTCCTCGTCGCCCGCCGGACCCCGCCCTCGCCGGCCGTCCTCGTCACCGGTCCCCCATCCTTCCAGCCTCGTTGTCGCCTCGATCGACCCATGCAACAGCTCCACCTGCGGTTGCAGCCCTTGACGACGACGACTGTAGCTCTGCCGCCCTCGCCATTGATGCTCGCTGCAGGAAAATACGTCGACGACGGCCGTGGGTCAATCAACGCCATTTGAATGGATGTAGCAAAAAATTTCACCGGCAGTAGCAAAATCAAACTACGGGTGCAGCAAAAGGCCGTCACCGCCTTAGCGAGGTTGCAGCTCCGCCTTACATGGATGTAGCAAAAACCTCCAACGGTAGTAGCAAAATCCTACTATGGTTGCAGCAAATCGTCGTTGTCGTTGTCGCGAGGTCGTAGCTCCGCCTGATGGATGTACCAAAAAGCTTCGCCGGTAGTAGCAAAATCCAACTACGGTTGCAGCTTCCCCTTGTTGCGCAGTGCCATTGAAGCTCCGCTGTGAATGCATGTAGCAAAAGGCCAACATGGTTCCAACTTCTCGGCATCACAGTTCCAGCATTTGGATGTCATGGTTGTAGCACTCCCCCCGTCATGTGTGGTCACCATCGGCAGCTGCCAGCTTCCAGCATCTGGTCACCGTGGTTCCAGCAGTTGGACACTACAGTTGCAGCATCTGGATGCTGTGGGGTGTATAAAAAGTGACTGTAGTGGTGAAGGTGGTCGCCTCCATGTAAGTCCGGCCATCACAGGTTTCAGCATCCATGCACAACTCTTGGATTTTGAGGTTGCAGCTTCTGCAGGGGTGGTTGAAGCTTTTTGGCTTGCTGGACGCAACATCCAATGAGTCGCGGCAGGGCGTGGCAGCAGTATTTTGCTGAGCCGGTGTCGGTAGGGCGGCAATGGTGATCGTTGTAGCTGCAGGAGAGAGAGGATTGGGGAGGAGAAAGCAAAGGAGGAAGAACAAAGGAAGAACGAGTGGTTGAGAAAAAAAAGGAACGAGAGAAGATAAGGTATGGGAGTGGGTTTGCATGGGGCCACTGCTTCCTTCGTATGCGCGTGGGAAAGCGACCGGCCGAGTTTTCGGCCGGTGCGCCGGTTACAAACGATTCCCTTTCTCAGTCGCCCTGGTTTTGGTCACCAAGTCAGCCCTCTCCGGCCTCAGCGCTGGTTTTTTACTCATCCTCGCCTACCGTCGACCTGTAGCCCATTGATCACGTCACAACGTTTTCCACATACCAGATACCACACGGGGCCAATTTCGAAACCAGCGGACACGCGCGCAGAGCCGCAGACAGCCGGACACCTTCTTCTTCTTTCCCCGCTTGCACTCCAAGCCTCACCTTAATTACCCGCCGATTCCTCCAGCGCCAGCAGTATATATACAGGTCTCAGCCCGGCCTTCGTTCCTCGCCAAAATCTACTAGCAACGAACCGCAAAGCAGAAACAGCGACAGAGATCCATCTTTGTGTCTCTTCTTCAACTAGCGACAGGGATGGCGACTGCCGGGAAGGTGATCAAGTGCAAAGGTTTGTTTCTGGGGTAGCATGCAGTTGGTTTCATCTGATTTTTGGTCGATCTTTTGTGGACGGATGGAGATCTGAATTGTGCGCTTGGTTGCAGCGGCGGTGGCATGGGAGGCCGGGAAGCCGCTGTCGATCGAGGAGGTGGAGGTGGCGCCGCCGCAGGCCATGGAGGTGCGCGTCAAGATCCTCTACACCGCCCTCTGCCACACCGACGTCTACTTCTGGGAAGCCAAGGTATCCACACATACAATTACTGTATACGTATCTCACGGTTTTGTGTTTTCCTGTTGGGTAAATTGTTGTGATGCATCAGTGAGGCAGTGGCTAATTAAATTTTCTTGGATTTGTGCAGGGTCAAACTCCGGTTTTCCCTAGGATCTTGGGCCATGAAGCTGGAGGGTATATATTCATCCTCTCTTTCTTGTCTTATTATGTTTCAGTTTTGTTGCTTGGAGGAATCTTGAATCCTAAATCATACGTAGTTTATTCTCTCTGGCTTCTAATTGTAGTCATCCTGAGTACTGATCTCTGTCAGTGGTATTAGATTCATACCCTACATAAAGCAAGTGATCATATTTTATTACCAATGGGATTAAACATACTATGAAGCATCATGGGAAACGTCATCCATGACACAAGTTCACATCATAAACTGCTCTTTACAATCATATAGTTTTGGACCAGTTAATCTCCTCAGCATGTTTGCTCTTCATAGATTATCCTTTTTGGCACCTCTTTTCACCAAATAGCTTCTTTGCCGCAGCATCGTGGAGAGCGTCGGAGAGGGCGTGACCAAGCTTGTGCCGGGTGACCATGTCCTCCCAGTGTTCACCGGCGAGTGCAAGGACTGTGCCCACTGCAAGTCAGAGGAGAGCAACCTTTGTGATCTCCTCAGGATCAACGTGGATCGTGGCGTGATGATCGGCGATGGGCAGTCTCGCTTCACCATCAACGGGAAGCCGATTTTCCACTTCGTCGGGACCTCCACCTTCAGCGAGTACACCGTCATCCATGTTGGTTGCCTCGCGAAGATCAACCCCGAGGCGCCCCTCGACAAAGTTTGTGTTCTCAGCTGTGGCATCTCTACTGGTAAGACTGATATAATAGCTCGTCACATGCCATTGTTTCCAAATCAAGCACAATGGTTTAGGATGCCTCGATTAGTTGCTGAGTTGTCGTTTTCTCTTCAGGACTTGGCGCCACGCTCAATGTCGCAAAACCAAAGAAGGGTTCCACGGTGGCAATTTTCGGTCTTGGAGCTGTAGGACTTGCTGTGAGTTTTTCTTCCACGCCATATTTTTTCAGGCTGAAGAGAATTATGTGCACCATAAATAATGACTGTATGCTTTTGACATGGACAGGCCATGGAAGGGGCTAGGATGGCTGGGGCATCAAGGATCATTGGTGTGGATTTGAACCCTGCAAAATACGAACAAGGTACAATAGTCTGAAAACAAGGATGTCTTGGCAAATGTTTTTGGATTGATAGAACACTGAACCTAACAACATGTTGGCAAATGTTTTTGGATTGATAGAACACTGAACCTAACAACATGTACTACATTATTTTTTAGCTAAGAAATTTGGATGCACAGACTTTGTGAACCCAAAGGACCACACTAAGCCCGTGCAAGAGGTCTGTTGTTCATGTCCCTCAGTAAAGATTTTTCCCTTAGTTCAATCTTCAGATATGATAAAACTCACTGTTCAATGATGCTCTCCAGGTGCTTGTCGAGATGACCAATGGTGGAGTCGACCGGGCGGTCGAGTGCACTGGCCACATCGACGCCATGATCGCCGCCTTCGAATGCGTCCATGATGTACGTAACCCGCACTATACCTACTATAAATAATCTGCACTCCAACGATAATTAATCACAGGTTCTGCTTTAGAAGAGTTTAGACTGAATGTTGCAATCTGGTGGATGCAGGGATGGGGTGTGGCCGTGCTGGTGGGCGTGCCGCACAAGGAGGCAGTGTTCAAGACCTACCCAATGAACTTCCTCAACGAGAGGACCCTCAAAGGCACCTTCTTCGGCAACTACAAGCCGCGCACCGACCTCCCGGAAGTGGTCGAGATGTACATGAGGAAGGAGCTGGAGCTGGAGAAGTTCATCACACACAGCGTGCCCTTCTCGCAGATCAACACGGCGTTCGACCTCATGCTCAAGGGGGAGGGCCTGCGCTGCATCATGAGGATGGACCAGTAGATCGCCGCCTCTTATCATTCATCAATGTGTCTCGCTGTTTTCAGATTTGGTGCTTGAGAAGCAAAAGACAAAGAAAATGAAAAGTTAGAAATCTCCCCTTGGATAATAATTTTCTAGTCACGAGATGTGTTCATCTCCATGGTCTCAGAGTGAACTAGTGGGTCTTTGTTTTGTGTTTGGTCTCAGTGTGTCGTCGGCAGCTTTCAGTTAGCATGTAAATTACTATCATTGTGCACAATAGTAATTAATATCTTGCAGCATCTGTCTTAATGTTGGGAGCGTCTATGACACGGGTGCCTGGAATTTGTTGTTGTTCCAGTCACCCTTTTTTTTGTGCAGTACGACTTGCTTTCGACGGTGAGAAAACATGACTGATTATTTTAGACCGATTTTCACCTACCTGGAAAAGCAACAGCCAAAGGGAGAGAAGGCCAGCCAGGCTCACATGCTATATAGTGCTACCATGGATTATCTCCACATAGAGGATGGAAAATAAGCTATTGGTTAATGGTTAACAGTTATTTGTTTTGCCCTTGGTCTTGCATAGAGAAGATTATCCTAGCATGTTTGTTTGGTGCTGGTAAAAAAGGCTGGGTTTCAATATGGACTCTATTCACAAATGTAAGGTCTTTTTGGATTTCAATATGGACTACATATGGACTGAAATGAGCGAACAAACACACTAAAATATGCCTATATACATTCGAATTATAAGAAAGCAAAATACATCTTACATTAGCGTACAGAGGGAGTAGTACTGTACTGACTTTGTTGGTGACAGAATTAACAGAGATATATTGGAGTATATTACATGACTACATGAAACTGCTCCACTGGGCTATTTATATCGTGCAGAAACCTGTCCTCAAGTGGCACCGATGGTGATATATCGGCTTCGTTTGCAGATATCAAGGCTGTCAAATACTTGTGAGGAGGAGTTCTTGGTCTATTTTGGCCGCATTTATAGTTTTTTCTGGAGAAGATTTATGTGTAGTTTTCCTGTTCTTGAATAAAGGTGGTTTCAGAGTTTTATTTTCATATGTTTCAGGTATCAGTCAAACAATAACTTGACAGGCTCAATTCCAGATGCCCTTTCGCAGTTGACTTCATTGACTGTTCTGTAAGTTGAGCAAGTTTTGTAAAATTTTGATCCTTTCCCACAAATTACTTTTGAGTCATGCTAATATTATTTTGTACAGCCAACCAGCTCAGTGGATCAATTCCCTCTGGACTTCTCAAAAGAGTTCAAGATGGCTCCCTGATTCTAAGGTAAGTTCGCCCCTTTCTGCATAGCTCATGTGTAGTACTCCCTCCGTTCCTAAATATAAGCCTTTTTAGAGATTTCAATATGGACTACATACGAAGAAAAACAAGTGAATCTACACTATAAAATACGTCTATATACATTTGTATGTAGTCTTTATTGAAATCTCTAAAAATCTTATATTTAGAAATGGAAGGAGTAGTTGATAAATTTCACCAAACATGTTGATTTCTCGCTAGATATGACAACAATCAAACCTGTGCGCCAACGGCAATTCATGCCAGCCTGCTAAAACTACAAGGAGCAACATGTTGGTCATTTACATTGTGGTTCCTGTGGCTGTGATTCTGGTGATAGCATTGGTGGTACTACTTTTTTGTTTTGTAAGACGGAAAAAGCCAGGTGAGGCTTTGGCATGAGCACGCCAATTCTCTGGTTTTTCCACAATGAGTGAACATAGCTAACACCTAACAGACGTGCCATCCCTTTTCTATGAAGGATCAGTGAGCAACTCCGTGAAGCCGCAAAATGAGATGGCGACGAGCTATGCAATAGTAAACAATGTCTGTGGGGATGGTTCGTTGCGACTCAAGAGTCGCCGGTTCACATACAAGGAGCTTCAGATGATAACAAACAACTTCCAGCGAGTGCTTGGTCGGGGAGGGTTTGGGTACGTCTACGACGGCTTCTTGGAGGACGGCACCCAGGTAGCAGTGAAGTTGCGGTCGCATTCTTCCAATCAAGGAGTCAAGGAGTTCCTCGCAGAGGTAGATTCTTTTTCAGTCACTTCATGTTCAAGGGCACAAATGTGTGTTGTGAAATTAAGGACTGAAATTTGATAAGTTATGAACATTGTGCAGGCTAAAATTTTGTCTCGGATTCATCACAAGAATCTTGTCTCCATGATAGGCTACTGCAAGGATGGGGAGTACATGGCACTCGTCTATGAGTACACGTCTGAAGGAACACTGCAAGAGCACATTGAAGGTATGCAAGTTGTGTAGCACTATAGCTTCAGATTGTTCAGTGTTTCTTTACAGAAAACATTAGCTCTAGACTTCAGCTCCTACAAGGTGATATATTGTTACTTGAGCACTTCGAACTGAAAAATAAAAGAGTTGATATCCATGTTCCAGTGTCAACTTACTTGCGGGAAGCAACCGCAATGGAGCCTGTTTGACTTGGCCACAGAGACTCCAAATTGCGCTTGAATAAGCAGAAGGTACATATGTGAATGCAGATTATATTACTATACTAGCTTGCTATTGGATGTTTATAGCATTCTCAATAACAGCACTGGTGGATCTGGTGATATGCAGGACTGGAGTACCTACACAAGGGGTGCTACCCACCCCTAATCCATAGAGACGTGAAGGTAACCAACATCCTATTGAACGCACAGATGGAAGCTAGGATTTCTGACTTTGGCTTGTCCAAGGCCTTCAGCAATGACAATGAAACCCACGTGTCCACGAACACGCTCGTTGGCACACCCGGATATGTTGATCCAGAGTACCAGGCAACGATGCAGCCAACAGCAAAGAGGTGGATTCTTTTTCACTGCACTTGATGTTCAAGGGCATAAATGTGTGTCATGAAATTAAGGAGTGAAATTTGATAAGTTATGAACATCGTGCAGGCTCAAAATTTGTCCCGGATTCATCACAAGAATCTGGTCTCCATGATAGGCTACGGCAAGGATGGGGAGTACATGTACATGCCACTCATCTATGAGTACATGTCTGAAGGAACACTGCAAGAGCACATTGAAGGTCTGCGAGTTGTGTAGCATTATAGCTTCAGACTGTTCAGTGTTTCTTCAGAGAAAACATTAGCTCTAGACTTGAATTCCCACGAGGCGATATATTATTACTTGAGCACTTCGAACTGAAAAAAATCAGTTGTTATTCACGTTCCAGTGCCAATCTACTTGCAGGAAGTAACCGCAATGGAGCATGTTTGACTTGGACACAGAGACTCCGCATCGCACTTGAATCTGCACAAGGTACATATGTGGATCCAGATTATATTACTAGTTTGCTATTGATGTTTAGTGTTCTCACTTCTCAAGAACCTAAGCACTGGCTGGTCTGGTGATGTCCAGGGCTAGAGTACCTACACAAGGGATGCTACCCGTCCCTCATCCACAGAGACGTGAAGGCAACCAACATCCTATTGAACGCAAAGATGGAGGCTAGGATTGCTGACTTTGGCTTGTCCAAGGCCTTCAGCAATGACAATGAAACCCACGTATCCATGAACACATTTGTTGGCACACCCGGATATGTTAATCCAGAGTACCAGGCGACGATGCAGCCAACAGCAAAGAGTGACGTGTATAGCTTTGGTGTCGTACTGCTGGAGCTAGTTACAGGAAAGCCGGCTATCCTACAGGTTGCGGTGCCCGTCAACATAATCCAGTGGGTGCGCCAGCGACTAGCGCGGGCCAACATTGAGGGTGTGGTGGACGAACGCATGCGTGGTGGTTACGATGTCAACGGGGTGTGGAAGGTTGCGGACATCGCACTCAAGTGCACTGCACAAGCCTCGGTGCAGCGTCCCACCATGACCGACGTGGTGGCACAATTGCAGGAATGTGTCGAGCTAGAGAATGGGCGTGTTGGAGGCAACACAAACAACGGCTTCCACATCGGTAGCAGCGGTGATGACCCGAACTTGAGTTATGATGCCTACACCACTGGTCCTGCTGAACGTTGATAGTTCTATGCCTCATTGCCAGTCAGTCCTAAAGGCGGTCATCAATTCTATTGTTTTTCCTCCTTGAAATGGTATGTATGTGATTTTGAAATATTTTGAGTTTTCAGAAGTGAGTCCAGATGTAAAAATTGTCCATTAGACATCTAAAGTGTGCTGTTTAAAGTTTAAATTTTTGAAGGAATACCGCGGGGTTGATGCTTACTGTTTGCTCTCCTTTTGCTCAGTACAACTTGCTTCTGCTCAGTTTTGGAGGGAAAGAGGGAACACATCTTCTCAGGTTACAGCCAATATGGGATCACTGTCTTTGCTACTCCCGCACATTATCCCCCGCCTTACTTCTCACGTTCAATTGTTCCTTCTCCCACTTTCCTGAAACCTACTCAGAGCACAATATGAGAGTGAGAACCACGTCCAGTTCTCAGTTTGGCTAAGAGCTGAAATTGTTGGAGTCGGTCTCTAATGAAGAATCAATCCAATGAAAATTCAAACAAACATGATACAAGCACATTACAAGGTTCACTGAAGTACTGAACATGGCTAGTGGTTCAAGTTATTCTGTTGAAATTCTTCAGTTCCTAGAAGATTTAAGTTTAAATGTAAAAGATTCAGATTTGTTATTTTGTGAACTAAGCAGACCGAGTTATTTCCTTTCTTCCTCTCTTCACAACAGAGCAGCGGCAGAAATAGTATGGAGCAGCAGCGAGAAATAGTATGGAGCAGACTGAAGTGATCCACTGAATATGCCTAGTGGTTCAAATTATTCTGTTGAAATTCTTCAGTTCCTACCACAGTCAGCATGAACACCCAACCAATTGAATGTTCAGAAAACTGAAGTGATCTACTACTCTTTGCTCATGCTGTTAATCATAACAGGAAGGCTGCAACGAAGTATTACCAACAAAGCTGCAATCTCATGTCCCCTAGGCCCGGAGCTTATGCGAAGGCGACATGTTTCGTCATGAGATAAAATTCGTCCTATTCCAAATGGTTCTAATGAACATACTTGTCACTTGATTGCCTCCGCGCTGAGCTGCAGTGTCGGCAGAAAAGCCATGGCCTCGCCATCGATGGCGAGAGTCTCCTCATCGTCCATGAAGCACTTGGTGGCGAACTTGACGCTGCACAGCAGATGTAGCATTACTATTAGTTGTCAGCAAGCGCAATGCTAGAAAGAAGAGGAGATAAAAAATGGCGCTAGGTGGTAGTAGTACATGTGCCTTGCGCCGGTGGCCTTGATGTGGAGCGCCTGCACCTGCGCGACCACCTCGTCTCCGACGTGCACCGGCGCCGCGAACTTGAGGGACTGGCTCGCGTACACGGCTCCAGGCTGCACGAACACGAAGAAGCAGCCGTCAGATCAGGGCGGGATCCCGTCGACCATGCGCCATGCCCGCCACCCGTTCGGCGGAATGGCAGA